>NC_057799.1:247944829-248203894 GCF_018294505.1 Triticum aestivum
TCCGGCGGCGGCGGCGGCGACGGGTAGCGGCGACGGCGGTTGCGGCGAGGCGATGGCTAGGGTTTCGCGGGCGGGCGGGCGGCTCAGGCTGGACTGCGGGGCTCGGCCTCCCGGCTTATAAAGGCCGGCCGGGCCAGAGTCCTAGCCGGACACGGCACGGTAGGTCGGTTCGTTTTTTTTAAATCTGACGTGCAGAAAAAGAAAGAAAATAAATACTAAATGGACTCCAAAAATCCCGAAATAAATTTTACCCGTCCTCTAAAAATAAGCCGGACAAGATGAACATTTATATGGGCCTAAAATGCAATTTTGAAAAACGCATATTTTTCCTAATTCAAATAAAATCAAATATTTGTTTTTAATATTTTTCCTCCAATATTTCATTATTTTTGGAGAAGTCATATTATCCCCTCTCATATATTTGATATGAAGTATTTTCGGAGAGAAAAATAATTAAAACAAATGATCCTATTTTCAAAATTTGACATAACCCAAATATGAAAATAACGAAATCCCCAACTCTCTCCGTGGGTCCTTGAGTTGCGTAGAATTTCTTGGACCGCAAAACAAAATGCAATAAAATATGTTATGCATGATGATCTAATGTATAACATTCCAAATTGAAAATTTGGGATGTTACAATTGCAGAATTGTAAAGAAGGTAGAACATGGAACAAGTTCGTCGTTAACGATGGATTTGTGTCTCGTGCTAACAAGCTATGCATTCCAGCTAGCTCCGTTCGTGTTTTGTTGTTGCAGGAGGCACATGGAAGAGGACTAATGGGACACTTTGGCGTGAAGAAGATGGAGGATATACTTGCTACACATTTCTTTTGGCCAAAGATGAGACGGGATGTTGAACGTTTTGTTGCTCGCTGCACTACATGTCAAAAAGCTAAGTCATGACTCAATCCTCATGGTTTATATATGCCTTTGCTTGTACCTAGTGTTCCTTGGGAGGATATATCTATGGACTTTGTTTTAGGTTTACCTCGAACAAAGAAGGGGAGGGATAGCATATTTGTTGTCGTGGATAGATTCACGAAAATGGCACACTTTATACCATGTCATAAAAGCGATGATGCTGTTAATGTTGCTGATTTGTTCTTTCGTGAAATGATTCGCTTGGATGGTGTGCCAAATACTATTGTTTCAGATCGTGATACTAAATTTCTTAGCCACTTTTGGAGATGTTTATGGGCTAAGGGTGGGACTAAACTGCTTTTTAGTACTACATGTCACCCCCAAACGGATGGACAAACTGAAGTAGTCAATAGAACATTGTCTACTATGGTTAGGGCTGTTTTGAAGAATAATAAGAACATGTGGGAAGAATGCTTGCCTCATATTGAATTTGCTTATAATCGTTCGTTGCATTCTACTACTAAGATGTGCCCTTTCGAAATTGTGTCTGGTTTCCTACCTCGTGCACCTATTGATTTGTTGTCTCTTCCATCTTCGGAGAAGGTTAATTTTGATGCTAAACAATGCGCTAAATTGATTTTAAAAATGCATGAGTTAACTAAGGAAAACATTGAGCATATGAATGCTAGATATAAACTTGCGGGAGATAAGGGTAGAAAACATGTTGTGTTTGCACCTGGAGATCTTGTTTGGTTACATTTGCGTAAGGATAGATTTCCCAATTGTGCAAATCAAGGCTAATGCCACGTGCTGCTGGTCCTTTTTAGGTGTTAGAGAAAATAAATAATAATGCATATAAACTTGAGCTACCTGCAGATTTTGGGGTTAGTCACACTTTTAACATTGCAGATTTGAAGCCTTATTTGGGTGAGGAAGATGAGCTTCCTTCGAGGACGACTTCATTTCAAGAAGGGGAGGATGATGAGGACATCAATACCATTGTTACACCCACAGCCCCTACTGTTACATATACTGGACCAATTACTAGAGCTCGCGGACGCCAATTAAATTACCAGGTACTTTCGTTTCTTGGTAATGATTCTAATGTTCATGAGAACATGATGCTGCCTAAATTGGATACATTTGTTTTGCTTACAAATGAAGGGCCTAGTTTGGAGAAGGATGAACATTGGAGCAAGAACAAGCATGGAGTTGATGGCATGCGCAAGGGGAACAAGAACGGAGTTACAAGTGATGATTTCAGGACTTTGAAGCCACCATATGGACTGCATGAAGCCTTGGACGAAATATACAAGATGCCACTTCATAAATTTCGTCCAGAGGCTATTCTAGGTGCTGCGTCACCTTATTATTGGGCCAGGCCCATGTAATTTCGAAATACATAAGTATAGGTTGTTTTAGAGTCTGTATGTGTGGGGAAACAAGAGATAGGGTTGGTTTCGGACCCCTTCCCCAAGGGCCACGAAATTCCCCCCTCTTCCTCCATATATACAACCCTTAGGGCACCGTTTAGAGTTTGGGTTTTGTTTAGATTAAAGTTCGTCATAGCTAAAACTTCGCGTACTTTGTTTGTGTTCAGCGACCAGACAAAGGCGTCACAGAACCCCACCTTGATCAATACAGCTTTCTTCTTATATTCGCAATATCCAGATTGCAATCTTAGTTTCTTGCTTGTTCTTCGTTTGCCCGCAGGAAACAGACCTTCGTGGTCAGGTTGATCGTGCTCCGGCGTGGTCAATAACCTCTCGGAGTTGGTTTAGCGATTGCTAAGGCGCGACGTCCTCGCACGTTCGTAGTCGGATCGTCAAAGTCGACTTCCTCCAAAACGATAGCCACCATCTCCTAGAAAGACGGGACACCTTTGCCTCTATCAAAAATGCTCTCATCATGCACAACCCCGATGACAAGCCAAGCAATTGTTTCATACTTTAGTATTCTCAAACTTTTTCAACTTTCACGCAATACATGAGCGTGAGCCATGGACATAGCACTATGGGGGGAATAGAATATGATGATGGAGGTTGTGTGGAGAAGACAAAAAGGCAGAAAGTCTCACATCGACGCGGCCAACCAACGGGTTATGGAGATGCCCATCAATTGATGTCAATGCGAGGAGTAGGGATTGCCATGCAACGGATGCACTAGAGCTATAAATGTATGAAAGCTCAACAAAAGAAACTAAGTGGGTGTGCATCCAACTTGCTTGCTCACGAAGACCTAGGGCATTTGAGGAAGCCCATTGTTGGAATATAAAAGCCAAGTTCTATAATGAAAAATTCCCACTAGTATATGAAAGTGACAATATAAGAAACTCTCTATCATGCAGATCAAGGTGCTACTTTGAAGCACAAGTGTGGAAAAAGGATAGTAGCATTGTCCCTTCTCTCTTTTTCTCTCATTTTTTTGGGCCTTCTCTTTTTTATTTGGCCTTTCTTTTTTTGTTTTTTTATTTGGCCTTTTTCTTTTTTTATTTGGCCTTTCTCCTTTTTCGTCACACGGGACAATGCTCTAACAATGATGATCATCACACTTCTATTTATTTACAACTCAAGGATTACAACTCGATACTAGAACAAAATATGACTCTATATGAGTGCCTCCGGCGGTGTACCTGGCTAGGTAATGAATCAGGAGTGACATGTATGAATAATTATGCATGGTGGCCTTGCCACAAATACGATGTCAACTACATGATCATGCAAGGCAATATGACAATGATGAAGTGTGTCATAATAAATGGAATGGTGGAAAGTTGCATGGCAATATATCTCGGAATGGCTATGGAAATGCCATAATAGGTAGGTATGGTGGCTGTTTTGAGGAAGATATAAGGAGGTTTATGTGTGATAGAGCGTATCATATCACGGGGTTTGGATGCACGGTGAAGTTTGCGCCAACTCTCAAGGTGAGAAAAGGCAATGCACGGTACCGGAGAGGCTAGCAATCATGGAAGGGTGATAGTGTGTATAATCCATGGACTAAACATTAGTCATAATGAACTCATATACTTATTGCAAAAATCTACAAGTCATCAAAACAAAGCACTACGAGCATGCTCCTAGGGGGATAGATTGGTAGGAAAAGACCATCGCTCGTCCGCGACTGCCACTCATAAGGAAAGCAATCAAAGAACACCTCATGCTTCAAATTTGTTACACAACGGTTACCATACGTGCATGCTACGGGACTTGCAAACCTCAACACAAGTATTTCTCAATTTCACAATTACTCAACTAGCATGACTCTAATATTACCATCTTCATATCTCAAAACAATCATCAAGTATCAAACTTCTCATAGTATTCAATGCACTCTATATGGAAGTTTTTATTATACCCATCTTGGATGCCTATCATATTAGGACTAATTTTATAGCCAAAGCAAATTACCATGCTGTTCTAAAAGACTCTAAAAATAATATAAGTGAAGCATGAGAGATCAATAATTTCTATAAAATAAAACCACCACCTTGCTCTAAAAAGATATAAGTGAAGCACTAGAGCAAAATTATCTAGCTCAAAAGATATAAGTGAGGCACATAGAGTATTCTAATAAATTCCCATTCAGGTGTGTCTCTCCAAAAGGTGTGTACAGCAAGGATGATTGTGGTAAACTAAAAAGCAAAGACTCAAATCATACAAGACGCTCCAAGCAAAACATATATCATGTGGTGAATAAAAGTATAGCCTCAAGTAAAGTTACCGATAGACGAAGACGAAAGAGGGGATGCCTTCCGGGGCATCCCCAAGCTTAGGCTTTTGGTTGTCCTTGAATTTTACCTTGGGTTGCCTTGGTAATCCCCAAGCTTAGGCTCTTGCCACTCCATATTCCGAAATCCATCAAATCTTTACTCAAAAACTTGAAAACTTCACAACACAAAACTTAAACAGACAATCTCATGAGCTCCGTTAGTGTAAGAAAATAAACCACCACTTTAAGGTACTGTTATGAACTCATTCTTTATTTATATTGGTGTTAAACCTACTGTATTCTAACTTCTCTATGGTTCATACCCCCCAATACTAGCCATAGATTCATCAAAATAAGCAAACAACACACGAAAAACATAATCTGTCAAAAACAGAACAGTCTGTAGTAATCTATATCAAACGTATACTTCTGGAAATCCAAAATTTTTGAAATAAATTGGGGGACGTGAGGAATTTATCTATTTATCATCTTCAAAAAGAATAAACCTAAAAGCACTCTCCAGTAAAAAATGGCAGCTAATTTCGTGAGCGCTAAAGTTTCTGTTTTTTATAGCAAGATCACAAAGACTTCACCCAAGTCTTCCCATAGGTTCTACTTGGCACAAACACTAATTAAAACATAAAAACGCATCTAAACAGAGGCTAGATGAATTATTTATTACTAAACAGGAACAAAAAGCAAGGAACGAAAATAAAATTGGGTTGCCTCCCAACAAGCGCTATCGTTTAACGCCCCTAGCTATGCATAAAAACAAGAATAGATCTAGGTATTGTCATCTTTGGTATGCAATTCTTCAATTGAACACTTATAACCCTTAGGAGTTTCCTTATTTTTATTAATTATCAAACTCCTTGGAAATAAATCAATAAATTCATTTGTAGCAAAAGGTTCCTTAATGATAACGAAAAAGTTGGGGTGAACACCTATTGATTTGAGATCCGCATTTTCCTTACTAGAAGATCCACCCTTATTTTGAGGAACATACATAAATTTGGCAACTTTTGTAGTAGGAGGGTTTGAAGTGTTTCCCATGGCAGAAAAGGCAGATCCTAAGTTGGTAATAATATCCTCAAGTTTATCAATTCTAGTGGAATCTTGATCTATCTTTTCATTAACTACGGGTTCTTTTTCTCGACAATTTTCCAGAGTAACTCCTTAGATCCATATTAGGTAATATGGTTGTGGATATTTTTATCCCAATTCTTGATCAACTCTACAGTGGAAACTTTATTTTCGATAATTTCAAGCCTTTGCATCACATGTCGAGAAAGAGGTGGTGGGCCAAACAAATCTATCATAGCATTATAAGAATCAAAAGTATGGCTACCCAAGAAATTCCCTCCGGTAATGGTGTCATGAATATATCTGTTCCAAGGAGTGATGCCTACATAAAAATTGTGCAGAAGAATGGCAGTAGATTGCTTCCTAGTGGATCTATTCTGAGCATTGCAAATTCTATACCAAGCATCTTTTAGATTTTCTCCCTCCCTTTGTTTAAAATTAAGAACTTCATGATCGGGAGTACTAACAATGATAGAAGGACTGGCCATAACGGCAAAACAAACGATCTAACACACGGACACACAAGAAGCAAGTGGAAAGAAGCAGACGGAAAAGGGTGAATAAAACGACAAGGGTGAAGTGGGGGAGAGGAAAATGAGAGGCAAATGGCAAATAATGTAGTGTGAGGGATAAGAGTTTGTGATGGGTACTTGGTATGTCTTGACTTGAGCGTAGATCTCCCCGGCAACGGCGCCATAAATCCTTCTTGCTACCTCTTGAGCATGCGTTGGTTTTCCCTTGAAGAGGAAAGGGTGATGCAGCAAAGTAGCGTAAGTATTTCCCTCAGTTTTTGAGAACCAAGGTATCAATCAAGTAGGAGACTACACGCAAATCGCCTAGTACCTGCACAAACAATCAAGAACCTTGCAACCAATGCTATAAAGGGGTTGTCAATCCCTTCACGGCCACTTGCACAAGTGAGATCTGATAAAGATAATAAGATAAATATTTTTGGTATTTTTGTTGTATAGATTGAAAAGTAAAGATTGCAAAATAAATAGTAAACTAGAATTATAGATCGGAAACTTATATGATGTAAAGTAGACCCGAGGCCATAGGTTTCTCTAGTGGCTTCTCTTAAGAGAGCTTATATTACGGTGGGTGAACAAATTACTGCTAAGCAATTGATAGAAAAGTGCATAGTTATGAGAATATCTAGGCATGATCATGAACATAGGCATCACGTCCGTGTCAAGTAGACCGAAATGATTCTTCGTCTAGTACTATTACTCCACACATCGACCGCTATCCAGCATGCATCTAGAGTATTAAGTTCATAAGAACAGAGTAGCCCATTAGGCAAGATGACATGATGTAGAGGGATAAACTCAAGAAATATGATATAAACCCCATCTTTTTATCCTCGATGGCAACAATACTATACGTGTCGATTCCCTTTCTATCACTGGGATCGAGCACCGCAAGATTGAACCCAAAGCTAAGCACTTCTCCCATTGCAAGAAAGATCAATCTAGTAGGCCAAACTAAACCGATAATTCGAAGAGACTTGCAAAGATATTAAATCATGCATATAAGAATTCAGAGAAGAATCAAATATTGTTCATAGATAATCTTGATCATAAACCCACAATTGATCGGATCTCGGCAAACACACCGCAAAAAGTATTACATCGAATAGATCTCCAAGAATATCAAGGAGAACTTTGTATTGAGAACCAAAGAGAGAGAAGAAGCCATCTAGCTAATAACTATGGACCCGAAGGTCTGTGGTAAACTACTCACACATCATCGGAGAGGCTATGGTGTAGATGTAGAAGCCCTCCGTGATCGAAGCCGCCTCTGGCAGATCGCCGGAAAAGGCCCCAAGATGGGATCTCACGGGTACAGAAGGTTGCTGCGGTGGAAAAGTGGTTTCGTGGCTCCCTTGGATGTTTTCAGGGTATAAGAGTATATGTATAGGCGAAAGAAGTAGGTCGGTGGAGCTACGAGGGGGCCACGAGGGTGGGGGGAGCGCCTACCCCCCTGGGCGCGCCCTCCTGCCTCGTGGCTGCCTCGTTGCTTCCTTGACTTCCACTCCAAGTCTCCTGGGTTGCGTTTGTTCCAAGAAAGATCCTCGCGAAGGTTTCGTTCCGTTTGAATTCCTTTTGATATTCCTTTTCTGCGAAACACTGAAATAGGCAAAAAACAACCATTTGCACTGGGCCTTCGGTTAATAGGTTAGTCCCAAAAATAATATAAAAGAGCATATTAAAGCCCATTAAACATCCAAAACAGATAATATAATAGCATGGAACAATAAAAAATTATAGATACGTTGGAGACGTATCATGTACCTGCCTTCTCCTTGCACCTTGCTAGGGGAAAGCGCACCTTGTACTTGTGCACCTACTTTCTCAATCCACCAAAGCAGGAGTAGGGTGTTACACCTCAAAGGTGGCCCAAACCTGGGTAAATATCCCTGCATCCTCTGTTAGTCCCGCTATTTGCATTCTGTGCATTGCCCTCATCGAACCACAAAGGGGCTAGATCACCCCATGGATAGTCGTTCCACACCGACTTCTTTGGCGCGCCAGGTAGAGAGCAATCACTGGCGTGAACCTAGATAGCAGACGACGCGTCAATTTCATCGAGTTTCATCACCATCTTCATCATCTATGGTGCCCAAGAAGAAGGGTTCCTTGGTGATGAAACCTTCCACATCCAAGCTTCCTTCACATGCGTCCGCGGGCGGCGCAGGCGGCGCCACCATCGCGGATAGTTCGAATGTTGCGATAGGCACCACCAGCACAGGTGACGCAGTCGCTGTGCCCACTACAGCGGGAACATGCAGTGGAGGAGTTGGGGCGGTCACCTTCCACGACCCTCTGCGAAGACAGCAACAATGGCGCAGGCGGCGCGGGCACATAGCTCTCGCCTCCTCAGTGCGCCGGCGAGCGCAGCCACAGGAGCAACACCGTCAGGTCGGGCACAAGCCGAGATCCTCCCATTGTAGCGACTGTGGCAGTGGCGAGGGAAACGATGTCGAAGCACACGCAGCGTCCGTTGCGAGATGGACGTGACGTGACCCTGAGCGGGGTTGTTGATCATAGACATCAGCGCTCGCACGACAAGATGCCTGTTGATCAGGTTCAAGATCCTCAGGTTCCAATCCCGCCACGTCAACCTACTGACACACTGGCGGCATGACAACAAGATCGCAATAGCGCTCCTGTTGGCTCTGCCAAGAGTCGAGCAATGTCGCGTTCTTTGCTCTCCAACATGCCTTCGATGGCAATGGAGGCGATGGCACAAGCCCAAATGCTGTTGAACGTTCCTCCAATAGCAGACAAGATGGATGAGCAGAGAGCCACCATCCAAAGTTTGATTGGATTTGTAGAAGCAAACAAATCCCAGTTGGTGGAATCCTCACGGTGCGTGCAAACAACACTAGTATCTCAGACTGATGGCCATGTTCTAGCCACCACAACAACAACCCCAGCAGCAACGTCAGCAACTGCAACAAACCTAGCGAATTGCTGAGCCTGACGAAGCGTCGATCGCTTCTTCAAATCCACGGACACGGCAGGATCAACGACAGGTGTTGCTGGATAGGTGAGCAGAAGATGCTCGAACCACCATTCAATGGCACCGAGAGGCGCGCCGCCAATGTGACGAGCGCAACAGTCCAGCCGTCGACGAGCCAGCTCCCGTTATTGGTGGGTACCTACTTTACGAGGTTGGGTGCCCTGCTTTCACATGTGAGTTGTGGCAAGTCCGTTGGCCGTCCATCCGGGCGTTCAAGCCAGAAGTACCAGAGAAGTATGATGGAAAGGTAAACTTGACATAATTCTTCGGCATTTACACAATTGTTGTGCAAGCTGCCGGAGGAAGAGATGAAAACATCATTGTCAATTCTTTCCCATTGTTACTCAAACCCAATGTGAGATCTTGGTTGATGAACTTGCCGGAGAACTCCATTTCCTCATGGTCAAATCTATGCAACGAGTTTGTTGGTGCGTTCATCGAAGGTCAGAAAGGCCCCTGACAGCCCACTGATTTGCATGTGATCCCACATAGAGAAGGAGAAGATCCTCACAAGTATATCCAAAGATTCAGCCGTCTACATTGCAGCATACTAGATGTGGACCCCGCAGCTGTGATTGCCGCGTTCCACACGAATGTGTGCAATAACAAGGTGCGGGACAAGATTAACATGTGGCTGCCAAAGACCGTCAACGAGCTTTACACGTTTGCGGACAAATGTGCATGTGCTGAGGAGGGAAGAAGGCTCCCTGGGGAAGACACAGGCGCTGAAGTTGTTTCTGAGGACAATGGTGCCGCCACCCCGAAGAAGAAAGGCTGGAAGCGCAAAGGGAAAGTCAATTATGGCCGTGGAATGGTCACACAACTCTAGTTCCCCCAAGAAAACCAAGACAGAGAGCTCTGGCAAGGAAGCTGTCACGTGCGCTGATTGTCAGGTAGCTGCGGTGGCCGAGAAGGCCAGCAAGTCTGACATGCCATACTGTAAGATTCACCGTACCAAGGGTCATGATCTTCAGAAGTGCCGACAAGTCGAGCAGCTGGTTGAGAAGCAGAAGGCTGAGTATGAGAAGCATGACAAGGAGAAGGGCCAAGGTGGAATGGGTGGATCCGGCAACAAGGGTCGCGGTGGCGGAGGAGGGCGCGCGACAATGCCAATCAATAGAAAGAAAAGCCTACCAGGGGCAGGGAAAAGAAAGAAAGAAGATGATGAGAGTGAAGAGGAAGATGACGACGAGTCCAGTGAACATGAATTCTAGAAGGCAGCAGAAGCCATGTGTATTGACGGGGGTGCATCTTTGCATTACTCTCACCCCCTGCGTAAATAGTGTGCTCGTGAGGTCAATGCAGTGGAGTCGACAACAGATGCTCAAAAACCCCTCAAGTGGTCCCACACGCCTATCATTTTCGATGCCGAGGACCACTGTGATCACACCACTGCGATCGGGTGCTTGCCATTGTTAGTCTCACCAACAATACACAACCTCAAGGTCACAGAAGTGTTAGTTGACGGTGGCGACTTGAACTTGATCTCTCCTGAAGTGATCAAGAGGCCGCAAATCCCTGATGAAGAGCTCGAGAAGACTGGGACATTCAAAGGAATTAACCAAGGGAGGAGCCGGCCCAAGGGAAAGATCACACTGTCAGTAAGTTTGGCAGGGAACTGAACTACAAAACAGAGAAAATAGGGTTTGATGTTCTCAAGATCCCCTTACCATTTAATGGAATTCTCGGTTGCCTGACATTGGCTAAGTTCATCGCAGCATCTCATTATGCCTACAACACGTTGAAGATGCCAGGGCCAATTGGTGTCATTTCCATTAACTCTGACAAGAAGGATACTGTCATATGTGTTGAAAATCTTTATGAAGATGCGGTCACAGGAGAAACCGTCAAGGCCATAGCTCCCACCAAGAAGAAGAAGAACAAGAAGCCCGGTAAGACCTCTACTGAGAATTCCGAGAAGCGAGTGTCACCGGTGTGCTACGCACCTATTGAAGACTTGCCAAGGAGCTCTGTTGGCAAGAGGTCCAAAGCCACCTCACCTACGACGGAGAAAGTGCCGGCAAAGGAGGACGGCACTGGCGGTACATTCACCACCAATGCCACCCTTGACAGTAAATAGGAAAGCGCGCTCATTGCCTTCACGTGGGCGAATGCAGATGTTTTGGCATGGAAACCATCTGACATCCCCAGAGTTCCCACGGAGGTAACTGAGCACCTGTCCGTCCCCATGCTTGGCCCGTCAAGCAGAAGGTCAATAAGCAAGCTTTGGAACGAAAACAATTTATCGCAGAAGAAATCAAGAAACTTGAAGCAACAGGTCTGGTTAGAGGAGTGCTATATCCAACTTGGTTGGCAAATCCAGTTGTAGTGCGTAAGGCAAATGGGAAGTGGAGACTTTGTATTGACTACACTGATCTCAATAAAGCATGTCCAAAGGATCCTTTCCCCTGTCCGCGTATTGATCAAATTGTAGACTCCACTGCTAGCTGTGAGTTTCTCTCGTTCCTTGATGCATATTCTGGGTACCATCAGATATTTCTGGCCAAGGAATATGAGGAGAAAACCGTGTTCATTACTCCATGTGGCACATACTGTTACATACTTATGCCTTTTGGACTAAAGAGCGCTGATTTAATGTTTACGAGAGCTATCCATATTGGTTTGAGCCACAGTTGCACAGGACATAGAAGCTTATATGGATGATATAGTGAAAAAACCAAGGACAAATCAACACTCATTCAACACTTGGAAGAAACTTTTGCAAACTTACGTAGAATCAACATGAAGCTCAATCCCGAGAAGTGCGTGTTCGACGTTTCATCCATCAAGCTTCTTGGGTTCTTTTTATCTCAGCGTGGAATAGAAGAAAATCCCGACAAGATTAAGGCTATCGAGCAGATTCAAGCACCCAAGACTGTCAAGGATGTGCGGCATCTTGCCGGCTGTGTTGCCGCTCTAAGCAGGTTCATTTCGAGATCTAGTGAGCGCGCCCTGCCAGTTTTCAATATATTTAAAAAGTCAGGTCCAGTAAAGTGGACTCCTAAAGCGGAGACTGCGCTGCAAGCCTGAAAAAGTACCTATCCTCTGCACCAATGTTAGTTGCGCATAGGACACATGAGCCGTTGTTGCAGTATCTAGCGGCAACAAATCAAGTGGTCAGTGCTGCGCTAGTTGCACAGAGGGAAGCTGGTGATGAGGAAGCAGTTGCAAGTCCATCCCATGACGAGGCAGGGTCCTCCCTGGCAAAACCCGATGCTGGCAAGACAAAAATGGTGCAAGCACAAGGAGTTAATCAGCAGATAACGCCAAAGAAGAAAGTGGTGCAGTGGCCAGTACTTTGTTAGTTCTCTCCTGTAGGGGGCTATATCACGGTACTCTAGTGTGCATAAGCTTCTTTTCGGCCTCCTCATGGCCTCGTGAAAGCTACACCACTACTTCCAAGCACATGAGATCACCGTTGTCACTCGCTTCCCGTTGCAGCGTATTCTCAAGAATCCAGATGCAACTGGCAAGATAGTGGAGTGGGCATTGGAATTGTCAAGTTTTGCACTCAAGTTTTAGAGCACTTCGACTATTCAGAGCAGAGCCTTGGCAAAATTCATCACAGAATGCATGCCAACACAAGATGAAGAGATTCAGGAATCAACTCTCCCCGGTAAAGAGACTGAGAAATAATGGATCATGTACTTTGACGGTGCCTTCTCGCTGCTAGGCGTCGGTGCTGGAGTGCTGCTTGTCGCGCCCACCGAAGAACACCTCAAGTACGTGGTTCAAATGCACTTTCCCAGGGAGAAAGCAACCAACAACACCGCAGAGTATGAAGGGATCCTTGTCGACCTCAGAATTGCAATTGAGTTGGGAATCAGAAAGTTGATCATTCGCGAAGATTCACATCTTGTTGTGGAACAGGTGAACAAATACCACCAGAGCCCGTTGATGGAAGCCTATGTGGAAGAAGTGAGGAAATTGGAGGAACACTTTGACGGGTTGCAAACAGAGCATATCCCCCGCGCGGAGAACAACGTTGCCAACCAACATCAAAGTGTGCTGCCCAAAAGCTGCCCGCGGAACCAGGAACTTATGTTCTCCATTTGAATCAACCATCAGTTACACCATCAACGCAAGCCAAAAAGAGAAGAAAGTTGAACATTGGCAAATATTTTCCGGCAGAGCTTCCTAAAGCCGCCAGCGAGAAATGTTGCCTAGAATAGCAACACGCTGGCCAGTGAGCAGCGGCTTCGCGCAGAACCTCAAGTTCTTGTTGTTGAGGTTAGTGCTCCCGCAGCTGTAGAGATGCCTTTAGTCCTTGTCATCGAACCACAAGCTCCGGCATGGTGTAACTTATAGTTTGATTTCTCCAAACTATAGAGCTTCCCGACGAGCAAGAGAGAGCTGAGAAAGTAGACCGTCAATCCAGTACGTATCAGTTCGTGGATAACATTCTGTACAGAAAGAGACCAAACAGAGTGAAATTATAGTGCCTTTGCCGGGAAGGTGGACTGGAGTTGTTGGCAGAGATACACGGAGGCATATGTGGTCTCACATAGGATCAAGAGGCCTTGTCGGCAAAGCTTTCCGACAAGGTTTTTATTGGCCCACTGCCCTCCCGGATGCAACTGAGCTAGTAATAAGATGTGAAGCATGCCGGTTCCATTCAAAGAACACACATCAGCCAGCACAAGCCCTCCAAACAATTCCTCTCTCCTGGCCCTTTTCGGTTTGGGGCTCGATATCTTGGGCACCTTCCCCCGTGCTACCCGGGGCATTGAGTTCTTGTACGTTGCCATCGACAAGTTCACAAAGTGGCCTAAAGTAGAGCCGGTGAGAAAGGTGACTTCACAATCAGCCGTCAAATTCTTTAAAGGATTAGTTTGCCATTTTGGGGTTCCAAACAGAGTCATTACCGACAACGACACATTCTTCATGAGCCGCACCTTTAGGCAGTACATCCAGGGCCTTGGGAGCAAGGTTTTCTTTGCCTTTGTTGCTCATCCTAGAAGCAATGGACAAGTAGAACGGACGAATGCTGAAGTGCTGCATGGCCTCAAAACAAGAACCTTTGACAGGCTGCACAAGTGCGGAACACGCTAGGTTGATGAGTTGCCGATGGTTCTTTGGTCACTCAGAATGACACCAAATCGAGCTACTGGCCAAACACTCTTCTCCCTAGTTTATGGTGTAGAAGCAGTGCTCCCCACAGAACTCACATACGGGTCACCTCGAGTGCTTGCCTATGATAAGGTAGAGCAAGAGCAAGTGCGGCAAGATGATGCTATGCTTGTCAAGGAAGATCGTCTTCGGGCAGCTGTGCAAGCTGCACGCTACCAGCAAGCCTTGCACGGCTATCATAGCCACAAGGTTCATGCTTGAAGCCTTGGGGAGGGCAAACTTGTCCTTCGATGTGTTCAATCCGCCAAAGGATCAAACAAGTTGATGCCAAAGTGGGAAGGCCCTTATCGGGTAGCACAAGTCACCAGACCCGGCACAGTCTATCTACAAACCGAAGATGCCATACGTATGCAAAACTCGTGGAATATTGAGCATCTTCGCAAGTTGTACCATGGAGGCGCAGTTGCCGGGCCTTGCCTCGGCAACCCCCTTTTGTACAAACTTTGTCTCCAAAACTTGTAACCCTTTGTACAAAGCCAGACGCAGACCCTATGCATATGCAAATAAAGCTAAGTGTTTCACAACCTTTTATGCATATTTACCTATGTGTCAATACGCGTAACTTTGTGATTACACTTTGTTTAAATGAAATGGCTAACAAACTATCAAGTGCCCATACCATTCTTTTATCTTCTTTCTTTTTCTCAAAGACAGAAGGATTCCTCACGCACATGTTTCCCGGGGGGAGGGGGAGTGATGATGGACAAGCTAAGTTGGAAAATTTTCAACTAAAAATTTCTTTGTTAAATCATGGAATTTTTCCTTGATTCAGATTTATACATGTATGAAAACCCTGCACGTGAAGGAATCCTGTTGTGTTTATTCGCGCTCTTATTTCTGCCTTGAGTTTGCTCGCTAAGATTTTTTATAGCTGCGTCGAGACCGGCAAGTTGCTTTGCCCGATACCAGACTTCCAGCAGGCTGCTAAGGACCAGTCCTTCAAAGCGCTCGTGGCAACTATGCGTTCCAACAAGTTTCCAAACTGTGTAGGTGTCATGGTGGAACACGATCAGCTATGGGGCCATCAACCACTTGTGGTTTGGCAAGGGGGAGGGTCACATTGCACAAGGAGCAGAAGCCATGAAACAACAAAACAGAGGTGACACTGGTGGGATTTACCCAGGTTCGGGGCGCTGGGAAGCGTAAAACCCAACTCCTGCTTTGGTGGATTGAGTGAAGGACCCCGATGAACACGCTGCGCTCAAGCCCGACAAGGTCGTATCAGGGAGAGCAGCTACGCGTGTATGAGTATACAAGGGTCCAAATCCTTTTCCAGGTAGCCATAGTGGTAAAACAGTCATTATAGGCTAAGGGGTAACCACAGTGGTAAAATAGTCATTATCTAGTGATTAGATAGCTAACAGTGCTATCATACCTAACTCTGGCAGTTAGGACAAAAGAGCATTAAATGCACTGCTAGGTGTGACGCCGAGGATGCAGCCCGGCAAGCCTGCCATGCCGCTTAATCATCTTCTACCTGTCTGCTTGACACGCCTCTGGACGGGTGTCATATAGGGGTAATCTTCCTTCCAGATAATAGCATGCTGGGGAAATCTTGGATTCGTCCTGGGGGAGGCCTTGACTTAACCAGGCTCGCCTGCCCGGCAAGGGATGCTTCTCCTTAGTGATGTCTTGCCGCTTTGGCTTGTCTTGGTCTTCTTGATCCGCCCTTTGGTCCGTCAAAGAGCTATTTGTCTAGGTTGGTTTTGACTTGGATGCTTGGTGAAGTTTGCTTCCTTTGCCATCATACCTGTGTACAGTCCGGGCAACATACACAAAGATTTGTTGCACCGACAGGAGCCCCCGGACCTGGTCCAACATGCTGTCGAGCATCATTGGGGTAGGCCCCGTCAGGTACATAGGCAGGGCGCTTGAGATGATTTCCTCCTTTTCCTTGCTTCTTCATTAACCTGTGCTTGAGTCAGTTTCAGGTTTTCCTGTGCGTCATGCAATGCCAAACATGGTGGGGCCATCTCTGTAATGGCCTGTGAATGACTTTTATTCATGGGGAGGTAACTGCCATTTCACTCTTCCCACTACGCCCGTCCTTTCCTCCACGTACACCGCATGCATCACGCGGGGTAGGTAATGGATGCGTATGGTATAGGAAGGAGCGCCATGGTAGAAAACCAAACGTCCCGGATTGGCGCAAGAGGGCGGTCGACTAGTCCAGCTGCCGTCAGTGGCATAGATGGGTCGGATTTGAAGGAGCCCCCAGGGGGTGGAGAACCAGCCCCCGGCCCTAGCTCGTCTATAAAAGGGAGCGTGAGGGCGAACGGAGGCATTCATCTGTGCACCTTCTCCTTCTTCTTGCTTGACTTCTTCTTCATTATGCCGAGGGAAAGAGGCTGGGGGCTGGCCCCGGGCCTCGGCTCGGGAGCGATGATTTCGAAGGCTCGTATTGATACTCGGGGAGTGAGTCTGGTCTGGGGCTGCGGGAGACGCGGTGGTCGTGGTTGGGGCGGTCGTAGTTTGTGGCAGTGCACCCACGATTGCCGCATCAACTCTGGTATGGAAGGCGCCGTGCTTGTCCTTAATGGCAGAGCATTCACACCCTCCATGCACGCTAGCCGTCCGGGGCAGGGGTGTCGCCTCTGTCGCAAGCCGCTGGAGTTCGAAAACTCGTCGGTGGAGTCTTCAGGGCTTCTGGTGCCCGCCTATGGCGCCGTGCTCGGGATTTTTAGTAATCCCAGTGCTGCTCTCTCCGGCGAGGTCGGGGACGACACTGAAGATGGCGACGCCCTCGCCCGCCAAGGTGGGAGACGGCGCCCCCAACGCACCTTGCGCACCGTCACCACCATCAGTAGCCTCTCCGGGGGAGGCGACGGGCCAGCGGCCCGGCGTCTTCTCGGAGTGACAGCGACGAGGAGAAAACTTGCGAAGACGAGGAATGCGGGTGGTAGGCCGTCAGGTCGGAGTATGATGGCACCGACACCTTCGTCTCGTACTGCCTGCTTGCTGCTGCATTTTTCGACTCTTCCCCCGTCCCGTCACCATCATCACCAGCCTCTTCCAGACGGTTGCCGGGGACGCTCTCTTAGTGCCTTCTGCCGTGTGCACCCCGCCTAGGTGCTCCTTTTGCCCTTTTCGCACTCGAGATGAATCCTGGGAGAAGGAGGGCAATAAAGGCATCACAAGGCATCTGCTCTTTTTATATTTCAAAGGATGTAGGCGCTCACCAAATTTTAGTCTTAAATATGTAATTTCTTTTATCCATGTTTGTACTCTGTAAGGTTTGTACTAGTTTATCTGCATATTAATGAAAAAATACATGCTTGTCGGGTACTAGTGCACGTACTACATCCATGCAGAGGAGGAGCGCCTTTATACTTTCAAGTAAACAAGTTTTTCCGGCAAGCTATCTTGTCGGTGCCTTCCGCCATTGCCGCGGGGGCTTGGCCTGCCGGGCTCAAAACTATGGAAGGGAACTGACCCCTTGTTGCACTTTCTCTGTCAAATGCCACTACAACCATTTTGACCGAAATAACGTTCAGATCAAACGATGGGAGCTCAAATGTCTTCGAAAGTTACAAGGTTTTTCTACGCACAAGTTTTCTTCTTACAGAGACATGTTATGGATAAAAAGGAAACTTATCTGTTTGGTCTGTCGGGGATCGATATGTAAGCTTGTTTCCATCTCTCCTTCCCGAGATGAAGTTCGCGACAAGAACCCTGTACTTAGTGCAGAGGAAAACATAGCAGCATATGATCCAATCGAAATAATCATGGCAAATTTATGCTAAGCTAATCATGCATGCAAGGTTTTAGGGCGCAAACGCTTTGTTTTATTATCGATGCTCAAGGTCTGCACCTAGCTTTGTACAAAGGGTTACATGCACATCGGCAAGGCTTGTACAAAAGGGTAGCTGCTGGGACTGGGCCCGGCAGCCGCGCCTTGCGGGTAGAACTTGCGAAGATGCTCAATATCCCATGAGTTTTGCATTTTGATGCCATCTCCAATCTCCAGAGGGACTGCGCAAGGTCTGGTGACTCGTACTACCCGGTAAGGGCCTTCCCATTTTGGTGTCAAGTTGTTGGCACCCTTGGCGGATTGAACACGCCTAAGGACAAGGTCGCCTTCCTCAAGGCTCTGGGCATGGGCCCTGTGGCTGTGATAGCGACGCAGGGCTTGCTGGTAGCATGCAGCATGCACAACAGCCCGGAGACGGTCTTCCTCAAGGAGCACGACATCGTCATGCCGGTGCTGCTCTTGCTCTACTTCATCGTAGGCATATACTCGAGATGACCCGTATATGAGTTCCACGGGGAGCATTGCTTATACCCCATAGACTAGGGAGAAGGGAGTCTACGTGGTAGCTCGATTTGGTGTCATACGGAGGGACCAAAGAACCACCGGCAACTCGTCGATCCAGCGTCTGCTGCACTTTTGCAACTTATCAAAAGTCCTTGTCTTGAGCCCACGCAGCACTTCAGTGTTCATCCTCTCAGCCTGTCCATTGCTCCTGGGATGAGCAATAGAGGCGAATGAAACTTTGCTTCCGAGGGTTTGAACGTATTGCATGAAGGCGCGGCTTGTGAATTGGGTGCCATTGTCAATGATAACTCTGGCGGGTACTCCGAAACGGCACACCAATCCTTTCAAGAACTTGATTGCTGACTATGTAGTTACCTTCCTCACAGGCTCGACTTCCAGCCACTTCGTAAACTTGTCGACTGCAACGTACAAGAATTCAAAACCCCCAGTAGCACGGGGGAAGGGGCCCAAGATGTCGAGCCCGCAGACTGAAAATGGCCATGACAAAGGAATCGTCTAGAGAGCTGAGTAGGTTGATGGATGTTCTTGGAATGGAACTGACATGCTTCACATCTGGTGACAAGCTCAATTGCATCTTGGAAGGCCGTGGGCTAGTAGAAACCTTACCCGAAAGCTTTTCCATCCCACGCTCTTGATCCAATATGGGATCCGCACACGCCTTTGTGTATCTCTGCCAACAGTTCCTTCCCCTCTTCCCGACAAATGCACTTCAATTTCACACCATTGGGCATTCTTCTGTACAATGTGTCATCGACAAGTTAGTACATACTGGCCCTCTGGGCTACTCTTTCGGCTTCTTCTTGTTCATCGGGAAGTTCTCCAATTTGGAGGTAGTGAACTATGTGACGTGCCCAAGTTGGAGCTTGAGGCTCGACAACAAGGACAAATGACACGTCCTCGTTCATGGGAGCGCATATCTCAACTGCAAGAACTTGTGGTTCGGCAGGAGGGTGCTGCTCACCAGGCGAAGTGGATTTATCCCCGGCAGACTCTCTACCGGGGGCTTCGGGAAGCCCTACTGGGAGATGCTTGCCGGAGTCAAATTTCCGTCTTTTTCTGACCATCGTTGTTGGGGAAACTGAGGGTTGAGTCAGGTGGAGAACAAAAGTTCCTGGTTCCACAGGAAGTTTTTGTGTAGCACACTTTGAAAGATGGTGTTTTCCGCACGCGACACGTGCTCTACTTGTAATGCATCAAAATGCTCTTCCAACTTCCTCTCTTCCTCTACATATGTTTCCATTAATGGGCTATGGTAATCCTTGTTTACTTGTCTCACTACGAGCTGCGAGTCCTAACGAATGATCAACTTCTAATTCCCAACTCTGTTGAAATTCTGAGCCCGCCAAGGAGCCCTTCATATTCCTCAGTGTTGTTGGTGGCTTTCTCCCGCGGAAATGCATTTGGATCACATATTTGAGGTGCTCTCCAGTGGGCGCAACAAGGAGCACACCAGTCCCTATGCCTTGTAATGAGAAGGCACCGTCAAAATACATGATCCATTCTTGGGGTGCCTCCTTGCCGGGGATAACTGTTTCTTGGGTCTCTTCATCCGGAGTGGGTGTCCATTCTGCAATGAACTCTGCCAGCGCCCTGCTTTGAATGGTTGAGGTACTCTCATACTTCAGACCAAAACTTGACAGCTCTAATGGCCATTCAACTATTCTGCCGGTGGCCCTGGGGTTCCTTAGTATGGGTTGCAAAGGGAAACGAGTGACAACTGTGATCTCGTGGGCTTGGAAGTAGTGGCGCAGTTTCCTTGAGGCCATGATGAGGCCGAAGATCAACTTTTGCACTCCAGAGTACCTTGACCTAACCCCCTGCAATACGAAGCTAATAAATAAACTGTGTGTTGCACTACCTTCTTCTTTGCCGTGGCTTCAGAACTACTACTGCCATGTTTCCCTGTTTCTCCTTGATCTGTATCGAACCTTGCTGTGACTGGTTTAGTTCCTTCTTCGGGGAGGACAGTAGCTATGGTTGTTCCTTCAACTACTTCTCGCTACGCCACCAGCGCTGCACTAACCACTTTATTGGTTGTCGCCAAGTATAGTAGCAACGCCTCTTGTGGTTTAGGAGCGACCAAGGTGGGAGCAGAGATAACATAAACTTTCAAGTCGCACAGCACTGCCTCTGCCTCTGAGGTCCACTTCATTGGCCCTGCCTTCTTTAGAATTTTGAAGAACGGCAGGGTGCGCTCGGCAGACTTGGAAATGGACCTACTCAGCGCAGCAACACATCCAGTTAAACGCCTCATGTCCTTGACTGTCTTGGGTGCTTGAATCTACTCGACCGCTCTGATCTTGTCAGGGTTGGCCTCTATCCCTCAGTGAGATACAAAGAAGCCAAGTAGCTTGCCGGAGGGAACGCCAAACACACATTTCTCACGGTTCAACTTCAAGTTAATCTTGCGTAGGTTTGCAAAGGTTTCTTCCAAATCCTAAATAAGTGTTGGTTTGTCCTTTGTTTTGACCACTATATCATCCATCCAAGCTTCAATATTCCTGTGCAACTCAGGCTCAATCCCAGTTTGCACTGCTCTTGCAAAAGTGGATCCAACGCTTTTTAACCCGAAGGGCATCCACACAAAGTAGTACGTGCCACATGGTGTTATGAACGAGGTCTTCTCCTCATCTTCCTTGGACATAAATATTTAATGGTACCCAGAGTATGCATCCAAGAAGGAAAGCAAATCAACCCGAAAGTGGAATCCACAATCTGATCGATGCGCGGCAAGGGAAAAGGGTCCTTCGGGCAGGCCTTGTTCAGATTTGTGAAGTCTATGCAAAGCCTCCATTTCCAATTTGCTTTGCACACCACCACCTGATTTGCCGACCACGTCGGATGCAACACTCCTCTAACCAAACCAGCCGTTTCAAGTTTCTTAATCTCCTCGGCAATAAATTGTAGCCGCTCCAAATCTTGCTTCCTGACCTTCTGCTTGACGGAACTAGCATGAGGGCAGATAGCAAGGTGGTGCTCTGTTACCTCCCAGGGAACACCGGAGATGTCATATGGTTGCCAAGCAAACACATCAACATTCGCCCGCAGGAAGGCAATGAGCGTGCTTTCCTGTAGCGATCAGACCTCAAATAGTCTGATCTACTGTGCACCAGTGTCATCCCTGGATCAGTAATGCTGACACGCACAGTACAAATGGAGGATTTATAACAGAGTAGCAATCACACACTTATTACAACGAGTAATCTCAAGAGAGAAATAAGTATGACAAATATGGCTTAAGGCCATCTAGTACGATAACAGCGGAAGACTTGGAAGATAAGTGAGTCCATCAACTCCAACGGCATCACTGAGTATAAGACCACGACCTAAGGCACCTTACTCGTCGTCTGAAAAGTCTGCAACATGAAACGTTGCAGCCCGAAACGGGTCAGCACATGGAATATGCTGGCAATGTAACACATAGAGAGTAATGAACATAATAATGCTATACTACATGCATATATGGCTGGTAGAAGGCTCTATGGTTACAGTTTTGCAAAAAGCCAATTTTTCCCTACTACAATGGAATAAATTTTATTTAACTATCATGGTGGTTGTTAAACATTGAGAATGGTTGATAGCATTCTCAATCCCAATTAAGTATCATCATCAAACCCAACAAAATTAGTTAAAGTAACATGATGAGATTCACATGATAATCCAAGAACTAGATACTCAAGATGTCCATAACCGGGGACACGGCTAACCATGATTAGTTTATACACTCTGCAGAGGTTTGTGCACTTTTCCCCACAAGACTCTATCGCCTCCGCTTGATTCTCGCACTACATGATGTTTGAGAAACGGATGACCGAGACACAGTCTTTCAGAAGTGTTAGCACCTTACAAATGGGTGGACCGTTACACCTACTTTCCCCTACATCTGCTAGTCTACCACTGTAAGAGTTCACACAACTTAGTCAACTATGCTAGAGCCCATAATAGCTTGCGGCTGCACACGGAAGTTTCTAGAATGAATAATCTCATGATCCCTTTGAACCTGGGTGGCGGTCCAAAAGAAAACAGGCAATCCTGGAATACCCAGGTACCTCAATCCACCCAGATGTGAGTTTTAGTTGCCACCTTAAGGTTAACCATTAATTAACAATCTCACATCTGTCATGGTAACACTCAAACCCAATCCACGTCTACTAGCATAGCATAGCAATGTAAGCAAACATAGAAGTAACTCCCGAAGGTTTGATAATAAACAGGTAATAGGTACTACCTCAACTACTTCGCAATTCCCACAGCTTAATTAGATCCTAACCATGAAATGTTTGAGGGTTGGTCTAATGTAATAAAACTGGGTATAAAGGAGGTATGATCAAAGTGTTACTTGCCTTGCTGATGATCCGTGAAACTTAGAGATTCGAAGTAGCAAGCGGCACACTCCGGGTACTCTATCGCAAACAAACAAGAATACAATAAGCACTCATCTAATGCACAGGTAAAACTCAAATAAAGATCTAACCAGAAGTTCAACTTAAGAACTCCGGTTTGCAAAAAGAATCGAATCAAACGAAGCAACGAAAGTCAAACGGCGAAAGAAACAAGCTTCGTTTACTAATCTGGATCTAATTCAAATTTTACAGTAGCAAAAACTTGTTTGAATAGGTTAAACGGAAAGAGAATTTCGAGACGAAACTCTAGGTGCTTGAATCGCCTGATTCCGATAAACGAGCTAAAAGATAAACCAGAACGAAAATCTGATCAGAAATCGCCATCTGGGATAATCGCGGAAAATCCGACAAAAAGAAAACTGACGAACAGTTAAATGAACGGACGTTCATTAACTGCAACTAACCGGCGAACACGTTCGTTAAAACGAACGGATCGGTGAACGTTGTCTAACTAACTAAACCAAAAAAATAAACCGATCTATTCAAAAAATCTAGGGTTTCGAAAAAATAAACCGAACGGTTTTTTTTAAACTGGCACGGCGGCGGCGGCTGCAGTTATACCTCGGCGAGGTATTCCGGCGGGTTCGGGAGAGGGCGGCGAGGGCGGCGGGGCTCGGGCGTCATCGGGGGCGGCGAGGGGCGACGAGGGCGGCGGCGTACGGGGCTTCCCGAGGCGGCGGCGTCGGCTCCTGCTCCAGCGGATCCTCTCGGCGGCGGGGCGGCTTCGTGTCGGGGCGGGGTGAGGAGAGGGGCGCCGGGGGGGAGAGTATTTAAGGAGGGGGTGCTGCCTTGGGGGAGGGGGCAAGGTGCGGCGGCGAGCGGGACTCAGGGCGGCGGCGGTCTCCGTCTCGGTCTCCAGGAGGGAGACGAGGCGCGGGGCTGGGCTGGGCCGTCGGCTGGGTTTCGGCCAAGTCGGCGCTCACGAGTTTTTTTTAAATAATTTCGCCGAACCTAAAACAAATCGTAGAAAAATAAATAAAAATCGAAAAATGGCAAAACAAATATTCACCGTCTTATTAAAATAATTAGAACGAGATGAACATTTTCTTGGCCCAAAAATGCAGTTTTTTAAAACGTGCAATTTTTCTAATGCAATTAAAATTGCAAATAAAATCCGAATAAAATCAAATATTTGATTTTAATATTTTTCCTCCAATATTTCAATTATTTTGGAGAAATCATATTTTCTCCTCTCATTTATTTTAATATGAAATATTTTTCGGAGAGAACAATAAATTAAACCAAAATCCTCGTTTCATTATTTGATAAAAAGCAAATATGAAACCGCGAAAAATCCCCAACTCTCTCCGAGGGTCCTTGAGTTTCTTAGGATTTTCGAGGATTTGCCAAAATGCAATAAAATATGATATGCAATGATGATCTAATGTATAACATTCCAAATTGAAAATTTGGGATGTTACAAACCTACCCCCTTAAGATGAATCTCGCCCTCGAGATTCGGGTTGGCTAGAAAATAGGTGAGAGTGGTTCTTCCGTAGATCTTCCTCTCGCTCCCAGGTGGCTTCGTCCTCGGTATGGTGACTCCACTGAACTTTGCAAAACTTAATAACCTTGTTGCAGGTGACTCGGCTGGCGTACTCAAGAATCTTAACTGGTTTCTCCTCATAGGTCAAGTCACTATCCAGCTGAATCGCTTCCAATGGCACCGTATCTCTCAGTGGTATCTCAGCCATCCCTGCGTGGCACTTCTTCAACTGGGAAACGTGAAATACATCATGAACTCCTGACAATACTTTCGGCAATTCCAGTTTGTAAGCAACTTCTCCCATACGCTCCAAAATTTTGTATGGTCCTACAAAACGTGGCGCTAACTTTCCTTTAACTCCAAAGCGCCTAACTCCTCGAAGTGGTGATACTCGTAGGTAAACTCTGTCTTCGACTTCGTGAACTGTCTCCTTGCGTTTAGAATCCGCATAACTCTTCTACCTGGACTGGGCTACCTTGAGCCTATCGCGAATCAATTTCACCTTCTGTTCTGATTCCTTAATCAAGTCTGGTCCAAACAACTGGCGGTCTCCAACTTCGTTCCACAACAAGGGTGTTCTGCACCTCCTTCCGTACAAAGCTTCGAAAGGGGCCATCTTCAAACTGGTTTGATAACTATTGTTGTAAGAAAACTCTGCATACGGCAAATTGTCCTCCCAACTAGATCCATAATCTAGCGCACAAGCTCTCAGCATATCTTCCAAAATCTGATTGACTCTCTCGGTCTGTCCGTCTGTCTGTGGGTGAAAGGCTGTACTGAACTCTAGCCTGGTACCCAAAGTTTCATGTAACTGATTCCAAAACTTTCAAGTAAACTGGGTTCCTCTATCTGATTCAATAGTCCTCGGAACTCCATGCAGACATACGATCCTGGTCATGTATATCTTTTCCAACTTAGCACTGGTGTAAGTGGTCTTCACTAGGATGAAATGAGCTACTTTCGTCAAACGATCGACTACAATCCATATTGAGTCATAGCCGGAACGAGTCCTGGGCAATCCCGTGATAAAATCCATGCCTAGTTTATCCCATTTCCATTCGGGTATCGGCAATGGTTGTAGCAATCCTGCTGGCTTCTGATGCTCTGCCTTCACTCTTTGACATACATCACAAACTGCTACATACTCCGCAATATCCTTCTTCATTCTGGTCCACCAGAAAGTATCCTTCAAATGCAAATACATCTTGGTATTTCGTGGGTGAATCAAACATGGCGAATCATGGGCCTCTTGCAAGATCAACTTCCTGATCTCCGGATCATTGGGCACATAAACGCGGTCCACAAACCATAAGGTATCATGCTCATCCTCACGAAATCCCTTGGCTTTTCCTTCACTCATCCTTTTCTTTATTTCTGCAATCTCCTTGTCTGTCTTCTGAGCTTCCCTGATCTTTTCCATCAAGGTAGACTGAATCTCAACGTTGCTAAATAGCCTCTTGGAACTATCTCCAAACATAGCTTGCGAAGATCCTCGGCTAATAATTTTGGTAACTCTCCGGTCATGAGGGTGTTAACATGGCTCTTGCGGCTCAACGCATCAGCTACTACGTTAGCCTTCCCTGGGTGATAATGCAATCTCATATCATAATCCTTAATGAGCTCCAACCATCTCCTTTGCCTGAGATTCAACTCCTTCTGCGTGAAAATGTACTTCAAACTCTTGTGATCCGTGTACACCTCACAGTGGTTTCCGATGAGAAAATGTCTCCATGTCTTCAACGCATGTACTACGGCTGCTAACTCCAAATCATGGGTGGCATAATTCTTCTCATGGGGTTTAAGTTGTCGTGAAGCATATGAAACAACTCTTCCCTCCTGCATTAGCACTGCTCCAAGTCCTCGACGTGAAGCGTCGCAATATACTTCATAATCCTTGCGTTGATCTGGCAGAATCAGCACTGGTGGTGTAACCAAACGTTTCTTCAACTCTTGGAAACTAGCTTCACATTCCTCAGTCCAATTGAATTTGGTGTCCTTCTTTAACAGCTCTGTCATGGGCTTAGCAATCCTCGAGAAATTCTCAATGAACCTCCGGTAGTATCCTGCAAGTCCAAGAAAACTCCGGATCTCTCCAACTGATGTGGGTGATTCCCAGTTTATCACAGTGTCGACTTTGGCGGGGTCTATTACTATTCCTTCTCCGGATATAACATGTCCGAGGAATCCAACTTCCTGCAACCAAAACTCACATTTGCTGAACTTGGGGTATAACTGATGTTCTCTGAGCTTCTCAAGTACCAAACGCAAATGCTCCTTATGCTCCTCTTCGTTCTTTGAGTAGACCAAAATGTCATTAATGAACACTACGACGAACTTATCCAAAAACTCCATAAACACTTTGTTCATCAGGTTCATGAAATAGGCAGGTGCGTTAGTCAGACCAAATGACATAACGGTATACTCGTATAGCCCATACCTGGTGGTAAAAGCCGTATTGGGTATATCCTGCTCTCGAATCTTTAACTGATGGTATCCTGATCGTAGATCGATCTTGGAAAATACCTTAGCTCCTTGTAATCGGTCAAAAAGATCATTGATCATCGGCAGTGGGTACTTATTTTTGATGGTCACTTCATTCAATCCACGATAATCAACAACCATCCTCAACGATCCATCTTTCTTCTCCACTAGAAGTACGGGTGATCCCCAAGGTGACAAACTTGGGCGAATATAGCCTTTATCCAATAACACTTGAATTTGCTTCTTAATTTCCTCCAAATCCTTTGCGGGCATCCTGTACGGTCTCTTAGATATCGGCCATGTGCCTGGAAAAAGTTCAATCAAAAACTCTATGTCTCTATCTGGTGGCATGCCTGGCAACTCTTCTGGAAATACATCCGGGTAATCCTTCACCACTGGTACTTCTTCCTGTACAACTCCTGATAAGGAATTTACTTGAGTCCTCTTCGGCACATGCCGGGATACATACTTAATCCTTCTCCCTTCTGGGGTGGTAAGAAAAATCGTCTTACTGGCACAATCGATGTTTCCCCCATACATCGATAGTCAATCCATTCCCAATATTATGTCCAAAGCTTGCGACTCCAAAACTATTAGGTCTGAGGGGAAAACATGCCTACCTATGGCCAATGGCATCTGAAAACATCCTTGGCTTGCCATATACTCTGCTCCTGGCGAGGTTACTAACATAGGTGTTCTGAGAACTTTGCTGGGCAACTTAAACTTATCCACAAATCCCCTTGATATGTATGAATGCGATGCACCAGTATCAAAAAGAACGATTGCAGTAAATGACTTAACCAAAAACTTACCTATTACTGCATCTGGCTGAGCTTCAACCTCCTGCACGGTAACGTGGTTCACATGTCCTTTGTTGAAAGGGTTCGGCTTCTTCCCAGAGCTTCCATTGCCATTCCATTCTGGGCTTCAGGACATTCATTGGCATAATGTCCAGTCTTCTGGCACTTAAAGCAAGTGACTTGGCTTAGGTCTCTCTTAGCTAGGGTTGAAGGGTTGGTACGGTTCTGGCCGTTGCTTCCTCCATTCCCATTACCATTCTTGGAGCCATTATGGTTGTGTGAACTACCTCCTCCATGGGTATGCTCAAACTGTCCTCCCGATTTCAGGGTAAAACATGGCTTCTGCTGAGCTCCAGAATTGTACTTCCCTTGTCCATACTTCCTCTTACGGTTTTCAATCTGCTGTTGCTTCCCTTCAATCATGAGAGCTCTATCTACCAACTCCTGGTAGTTGTTGAAGGTTGCTACCATCAACTGCATGCTCAGCTCATCATTTAGTCCTTCCAGAAACTTCTCCTGCTTGGCTGCATCTGTAGCAACGTCATCTGGAGCATAACGTGCTAACTTACTAAAGTCCTCCACAGACTGGCCTACGGTGCGTCCTCCTTGGCGTAGGTTGCGAAACTCACGCTTCTTCATGGCCATAGCTCCTGCGGAAACATGGGCAGTACGGAAAGCTTGCTGAAACTGGTCCCATGTGACAGTGTCAATAGGGTGTGTGGCTGTGTAATTCTCCAACCATGATGCTGCGGGTCAATCAAGCTAATGTGCGGCAAATCGCACTCTCTCCGCATCTGTGCATCCTGCAGTGGTCAACTCCCTTCCAACTTTGCGGAGCCAATCATCTGCAACAATCGGCTCGGTGCTGCTGGAAAACACCGGCGGATTTAGCCTCAAGAAACGGGCTACGTGATCAACAGGTGGTGGTGGTGGGTTGTTGTTGTTGTTGTTGTTGTTGCGTTGGTTCCGTACTAACACTTGCATCAGGGCATTCTGCTGCTGAATCAACTGAGTGAGGCATCTGATAGGTTTAGAAAAGATGAGAATTTAGAATAGAATGAGGTCTAGAGGGAAAACACTACCCATATGCACATGAGACAAACACAAACAATATCACTCAATCAAACAAGGCATACAATCCATCTAACTATCGTTACAGAGTGCTCGGACTATACTATATACATGGGGGGAAATACTACTACTGATTATGGTGGTCTACTAGAAATTTTGATCGGTCGAAGACTCCATGATATCTGCTCCAGCTTCATCAACAATGTCATCTTCACTGGGGTCTGAGTCTGTATCGTCGATGATGATGTAGTTATCCGGGCAAGTAGAATCGTCATCTTCTCCTCCTGGTGCTGGGTCTCCCATGAATACTCCGATCTTCTTTATCAGGTCGTCATTCTTCTCCAACAACGTGGCGATCTCCTCCTCATATCCATCGCGCGTAGACTTGAGTTCTTCCTCCAACTCCGTGATCTTGGTCAATGCCTTCTTCAGATCTAACATGTCTGCGCACATCTGGTTCTCCTGGCGACGAATGTGTTGGTTTTGCTCCTGGATGAAAGCTGCAATTGATCCATCCTTCTTGGTGCTGATCATCTCCCATTGCTCATCTCGGCGTCCACAAATCTGATAAATAGTATCCTTAAGCTCCCTATGGTAGACTTCTCCAATGCGTCCCATAGAGATGTGGGCTGCCATGCTCTTCCCTAAGCTCCAGGTTGGTGCATCAAAGGAAAACTCTATAGGCTCAGTGACTGGCGTAAACATCCTTCCTGGAACTTGAACTTGAATCTTCCAGCGCTCCTCTTCTGGTAGTGTGGCTTTGTAGGTCCCGGTGAAGCTTGGTATTCCGACGTTCAGGTACTTAGTGACTTCCTTCAAGTGTCGTCCAAAAGGTGTATCTTCATCCGGTTGCATGAACTTGTTCCTTGCATCCGCCATTCCTAAAAGAGTATAAAGTGGAGAAGAGTCAGAAATGAGAAGAGAGTAGTGTTATAGGGTTTAAGCTTAGTGGTCATGTCCTACAGTCAGCGTGTGCTCTGATACCACCTTTGTAGCGATCAGACCTCGAATAGTCTGATCTACCGTGCACCAGTGTCATCCCTGGATCAGTAATGCTGACACACACAGTACAAATGGAGGATTTATAACAGAGCAGCAATCACACACTTATTACAACGAGTAATCTCAAGAGAGAAATAAGTATGACAAATATGGCTTAAGGCCATCTAGTACGATAACAGCGGAAGACTTGGAAGATAAGTGAGTCCATCAACTCCAACGGCATCACTGAGTATAAGACCACGACCTAAGGCACCTTACTCGTCGTCTGAAAAGTCTGCAACATGAAACGTTGCAGCCCGAAACGAGTCAGCACATGGAATATGCTGGCAATGTAACACATAGAGAGTAATGAACATAATAATGCTATACTACATGCATATATGGCTGGCAGAAGGCTCTATGGTTACAGTTTTGCGAAAAGCCAATTTTTCCCTACGACAATGGAATAAATTTTATTTAACTATCATGGTGGTTGTTAAACATTGAGAATGGTTGACAGCATTCTCAATCCCAATTAAGTATCATCATCAAACCCAACAAAATTAATTAAAGTAACATGATGACATTCACCTGATAATCCAAGAACTAGATACTCAAGATGTCCATAACCGGGGACACGGCTAACCATGATTAGTTCATACACTCCGCAGAGGTTTGTGCACTTTTCCCCACAAGACTCGATCGCCTCCGCTTGATTCTCGCACTACATGATGTTTGAGAAACGGATGACCGAGACACAGTCTTTCAGAAGTGTTTGCACCTTACAAATGGGTAGACCGTTAGACCTACTTTCCCCTACATCTGCTAGTCTACCACTGTAAGAGTTCACACAACTTAGTCAACTATGCTAGAGCAAATAATAGCTTACGGCTGCACACGGAAGTTTCTAGCATGAATAATCTCATGATCCCTTTGAACCTGGGTGGCGGTCCAACAGAAAACAGGCAATCCTGGAATACCCAGTTGCCACCTTAAGGTTAACCATTAATTAACAATCTCACATCTGTCATGGTAACACTCAAACCCAATCCACGTCTACTAGCATAGCATAGCAATATAAGCAAACGTAGAAGTAACTCCCGAAGGTTTGATAATAAACAGGTAATAGGTACTACCTCAACTACTTCCCAATTCCCACAGCTTAATTAGATCCTAACCATGCAATGTTTGAGGGTTGGTCTAATGCAATAAAACTGGGTAGTAAAAGAGGTATGATCAAAGTGTTACTTGCCTTGCTGATGATCCGTGAAACTTAGAGATTCGAAGTAGCAAGCGGCGCACTCTGGGTACTCTATCGCAAACAAACAAGCATACAATAAGCACTCATCTAATGCACAGGTAAAACTCCAATAAAGATCTAACCAGAAAGTTCAACTTAAGAACTCCGTTTTGCAAAAAGAATCGAATCAAACGAAGCAACGAAAGTCAAACGGCGAAAGAAACAAGCTTCGTTTACTAATCTAGATCTAAGTCAAATTTTGAAGTAGCAAACACTTGTTTGAATAGGTTAAACGGAAAGAGCATTTCGAGACGAAACTCTAGGCCCTTGAATCGCCTGATTCCGATAAACGAGCTAAAAGATAAACCAGAACGAAAATCTGATCAGAAATCACGATCTGGAATAATCGCGGAAAATTTGACGAAAAAGAAAACTGATGAACAGTTAAATGAATGGACGTTCGTTAACTGCGACTAACCGGTGAACACGTTCGTTAAAACAAACGGATCGATGAACGTTCACTAACTAACTAAACCAAAAAAAAACCAATCTATTCAAAAAATCTGGGGTTTCAAAAAAAATAAACCGAATGGTTTTTTTTAAAACCGGCACGGCGGCGGCGGCTGCGGTTATACCTCGGCGAGGTATTCTGGCGGGCTACGGCGGGTTCGGGAGAGGGCGGCGAGGGCGTCGAGGCTCGGGCGTCGTCGGGGGCGGCGAGGGGCGACGAGGGCGGCGGCGTACGGGGCTTCCCGAGGCGGCGGCGTCGGCTCCTGCTCCGGTGGGTCCTCTCAGCGGCGGGGCGGCTTCGGGTCGGGGCTGGGTGAGGAGAGAGGCGGCGGGGGAAGAGTATTTAAGGAGGGGGGGTGCTGCCTTGGGGGAGAGGGCAAGGGGCGGCGGCAAGCGGGACTCGGGGCGGCGGCGGTCTCCGTTTCGGTCTCCAGGAGGGAGACGAGGCGCAGGACTGGGCTGGGCCGTCGGCTGGGTTTCGGCCCAGTCGGCGCTCGCGAGTTTTTTTAAAATAATTTCGCCGAACCTAAAAAAATAGTAGAAAAATAAATAAAAATCCAAAAATGCCAAAACAAATTTTCACCGTCTAATTAAAATAATTAGAACGAGATGAACATTTTCTTGGCCCAAAAATGCAGTTTTTGAAAACGTGCAATTTTTCTAATGCAATTAAAATTGCAAATAAAATCCGAATACAATCAAATATTTGATTTTAATATTTTTCCTCCATTATTTCAATTATTTTGGAGAAGTCATATTTTCTCCTCTCATTTATTTTAATATGAAATATTTTTCGGAGAGAACAATAAATTAAACCAAAATCCTCGTTTCATTATTTGATAAAAATCAAATATGAAAACCGCGAAAAATCCCCAACTCTTTCCGAGGGTCCTTGAGTTGCTTAGGATTTTCGAGGATTTGCCAAAATGCAATAAAATATGATATGCAATGATGATCTAATGTATAACATTCCAAATTGAAAATTTGGGATGTTACATTTCCTATTTGTCATCAAGGGTGGAGCTGATGGTGCACGTACCATCAGCGCCATCCAGCCCTGCCGGGATCTTCTTCACAGTAGTGAAGCAACTTGGATCACTTGCTAGTGGAATTCTCTGGCAAATCATCAACAGGTGTAGAGCACTCCGAAGAGGCGTGCTTCCCGGATTCCTTGCCGGCATCCCTGCTAACCTTCTTTCCTTTCTTGGTTTCCTTGGCGGGAGTTGCAGCTTCAATGGCCTTAGCAGCCATCGCATCCTGGTACATCTTATGCATTCATATGATTGCATCTTTCTTGTCTGACGAAATGGAAATCACGCCCATTGGCCTCGGCATTTTCAGTGTGTTGTAGGCATAGTGAGATGCCGCCATGAATTTTGCCAGAGCTAGACGACCAAGAATCCCATTGTACGGCAAGGGGAGTTCAACCACATCAAACACAATCCTCTCGGTCGGGTAGTTTAGTTCTCCGCCAAACGTCACCGGTAGCGTAATCTTCCCCTTTGGACGAATCCTGCCGGGGTTGATTCCTTGAAACGTGCAAGTAACCTTGAGCTCTTCATCCAATATCTGAAGTTTGCAAATCACTTGGGGGTAATCAAATTCAACCCTTGCCCACCATCAACTAGCATCTTTGTGAACTTGAGGTTGCGGATTGTTGGCGAAACCAACAACGGTAAACACCCTACCGCAGTGGTGTGGTCAGGGTGATCCTCTTTGTCAAAGATGATAGGCATGCAGACCATTTTAATGGCTTCCAGGAACCTGCTGCTGGCTCTACGGCATTGACCTCATGCGCCCACTGTTTGAGCTGGCGGTGAGAGCAGTGCAAAGATGCACCTCCGACAATGCACAGGGCCTTAGTTGCTTTCTGGAAATCTTGTTCACTGGTTTCCTCTTCATCACTTTCATCGTACCTTCCTTCTTTTCACGGCCTCTAGCAGGCTTTTCTTGCTGCTGGGGAGTCTTGCCACGACGACCTCCTCTGCCGCCTTGGCCCTTCCTGCCAGCACCTTCTTGGTCTCTCTCCTTGTTTCGCTTCTCGTACTCAGCCCTCTGCTTCTTGAGAAGTTGCTCAACTTGATGACACTCTTCGAGATCATGGCCCTTGGTTCAGTGGATCTTACAGTACGGTCCGTCGGCCTTCCCGGCTTTTTTGGCTGCCGTAGCTTCCTGGCAAACAGTGCACGAGGCAACATCCTTGATGGGGGCACCGGTCTTGGCTTTCTTGCCGGTATTAGGGGTGCGAGAACCCTCAACAGCCAGTACTGCATTCTGTTTACGCTTCTTGTTGTGCTTTTTACTCTTCCTCTTCGGGTTAGTGGCATCGTCGTCATCCTCTGAGTCAACTTCGATGCCATCTTCTCCGGGGAGTCGCCTCCCTTCCTCCGTATGGGCGCACTTATCTACCAAGGTGTATAGCTCATTCAGAGTATTGGGAAACCGGACATTCATCTTGGAATGTATCCTCCTGATGAGGACATCAATACCATTGTTACACCCACAGCCCATACTACTACATATACTGGACCAATTACTAGAGCTCGCGCACGCCAATTAAATTATTAGGTACTTTCCTTTCTTGGTAATGATTCTAATGTTCATGAGAACATGATGCTGCCTAAATTGGATACATTTGTTTTGCTTACAAATGAAGGGCCTGGCATGGATAAGAGGGATGAACACTGGAGCAAGACCAACCATGGAGATGATGGCATGCGCAAGGGGAACAAGAACGGAGCTACAAGTGATGATTTCAGGACTTTGAAGCCACCATAATGAGTGCATGAAGCCTTGGACGAAATATACAAGATGCCACTTCATAAATTTCGTCCAGAGGCTATTCTAGGTGCCGCGTCACCTTATTATTGGGCCAGGCCCATGTAATTTCGAAATACATAAGTATAGGCTATTTTTAGAGTCCGTATGTGTGGGGAAACAAGAGTTAGGGTTGGTTTCGGACCCCTCCTCCAAGGGCCACGAAATTCCCCCCTCTTCCTCCATATATACAGCCCTTAGGGCGTCGTTTAGACTTTGGGTTTTGTTTAGATTAAAAGTTCGCCATAGCTGCAACTTCGCGTACTTCGTTTGTGTTCAACGACCAGACAAAGGCATCACAGAACCCCACCTTCATCAATAAAGCTTTCCTCTTATATTCGCAATATCCAGATTGCAATCATAATTTCTTGCTTGTTCCTCATTTGCTCGCAGGAAACAGACCTTCGTGGTCAGGTTGATCGTGCTGCGGCGTGGTCAATAACCCTCGGAAGTTGGTTTAGCGATTGCTAACGTGCGACGTCTCGCACGTTCGTAGTCAGATCGTCAAGGTCGACTCCCACAGAAAACAATAGCCAACATCTCATTGAAACATCAGGACACCTTCGCCTCTATCAAGTGGTATCAGATTTCCTGGTTGCTCGGTGAGATTTAAGGTTTTTCGTAGTTTAGATCGAGTCTGTTCTTCATACCTATAGTCCACGAAAAAGCCAAAAAAAATATTTAGGGTTAGTTCATCCTATCCGAACCAGTCTGAGCCTTTGCATAGTCTTTTCAGTATTTTTCTTTGTTGAATTTGTGGTTGCATCGTCGTGTCAAGTTGCTAGTCTTAGCGTGTAGTCTTTTAGATTTTCGAGTTCTGGTCATAAGTTCTCACGCCGCCACCGCACTATCATCATCGCCCCTGCCACCTACCACCACCGCTTATCCGCCATCGCTCAGAATCCGTATCCATATACCACCACCAATCCGTATCCATATACCACCACTGATCCATATCCATATACTACCACCGCTACCACCACCGCTGCCCTATACCACCACCATATATCCACCACCAATCCGAGTTCCTTTCATATTAGGTTTGTTTTCGAGATCCATCTAGTTTCTGGTTCGTGTTTCCTTGCCTGAGTAGGTTTCAGAAAAAAAAGAGTCTGGAGACCCCCGGGCAGTTTTTAGGCCAAAATTTCGGCGAACGAAAATATTTTTTCCCTATCCTATTTTTAGGCTTTTCTGAGTCTTTTGAGACACGCGCCATCATAGTGATTTTTTGTCGTACTTTTTTGTCGTCGCTGCCCTGATTTTCAAAAAAAAGTATTCAAAAAAATTTCGTGCCCATCGTGTCAGTTTGACCTGGGAAGAGTTTTGAGACACTCGCCATTACAGTGATTTTTCGCAAAAAAAAGAGGAGCGCAAAAAAAAAGAGCGCCAAAAAAAACAGAGCGAAAGAAATTCCTTAGTGTGCTTTTCCCTTGTTTACGTGCAACGCCGTGATTTTGTTAGTGTTCTAGGCTCGCGTCTCTAGCACGGTCTAGCCTAGGACCAGCGCAGTACCGTTGTTGAGCGTTTATTCAACTTTGCGTGTCTGAATTGATTATTGCTGACCCTTTTTGCTACCATATTATGAGCCTTCCCAGCTCCACGTACATCTACATCGTGCGTTTGACTCTCCCTGGTAATTGCTCTATGCAAGCTTTGAGAGTTTTGACTACATCGGTTGCCGATCACCGCCTGCTGCTGGGTAAGAACGGGTAAGAATTTGAGATTTGCTTGAAGGATTTGTGACACCCACCACCACCACCACTTGTTAGTAGTCTGTAGGATCATATTCTTGTGTGTTTCTATTGCTGCTAACCATGCCAGGATCACAAGCGACGAGATTGACTTGGAGAACTTAACGAACAAGGAGCTTCATGATAAGTTTCAACAAATGATGACTGAACAGGTGCAAGATGTGCTGAACAATTTTGAAGAGGCCATGGATAAGATCACTGGCCTTGAGAAGACGTTTGAAACAACGCTCGATAACAGATTTAATGAACTGCTTGCATGTCTTCTACCACCGGCTGCACCTGCTGCACCTCTGCAACAACAACAACAACCTCCACATCGCGAAACTGCCCTCCGCCGAGCGAGCCGTGTCCCTCTTGAGCCTGGCCAACCTGTTGGTGCTGCTGTTGATACTTCTATGGCTCTTGCTGCTGATGAGGAGGAGGATGATTATGCGGGAGATTACGAGGATGAGGTTGATCAAAATTAGAACTACGTGCAACCACCAGCACCCGGTCGTCCACATGCAAATAATCGCAATGGTAGGGCTGCATTACCAGCTCAGGTACGAGATCATGACCATCTTCCTAAACTGAAATTGAATATTCCACCATTTGAGGGTAGATATGTTCCTGATATATATCTTACTTGGGAGTTAGAAACCAAACAATGTTTTACATGTTTAGAATATCCCGAGGAGAGACGTGTTGCTGCTGCACTTTGTGCTTTCACTAGTTTTGCTTGCGTATGGTGGTCTGAACATCATAGATTATATCTGAATAATATTCCAACTACTTGGGCTGCTTTGAAAACTGCTATGCATACTTGTTGGGTTCCACCATATTATCAACGTGAATTACTACAAAAATTGCAGCGTTTAAGACAAGGAATTTTTTTTGTAGAGGAATATTATCAGGAATTACAAACTGGCATGATTAGAAGTTGTATTGTTGAGGATAATGAAACTATGCTTGCTTGTTTTATGGGTGGATTAAATAGAGAGATTCAGACTATTCTAGAGTATAAGGAGTATAATAATATCACCCATTTATTCCATCTTGCTTGTAAAGCTGAACGTGAAGTGCATGATCGACAGGCATTGGCTGGAACTAACTTTTCTATAGGTCGACCTTCATCATGGAAACCACGTGCATCCTCTAATTCCCCTGCACCATCACCTCCATCAGGTGCCACCTCCAACCGTGATACAAGAAAGCAGGCACAACCACCACTATCTGCCAAGAGCACACCTGCCGGACCTGCACAGAGCTCTTCTTCTTCCATGGCATCAACAGGGCACAGAAGTGATATTATTTGTCGTCGTTGTAAGGGAAGAGGTCATTATGCCAGAGAATGCAAATCTCAGCGTGTGATGATAGGTACTGAGGATGGTGGGTATGAGTCCACTAGTGACTATGATGAGGAGACTTTGGCTCTTATTACACGTGAAGAACACGGTGGAGATGATTCCGATCATGAGACGCAATACATAGCTCCTGAAGATGCTGACAGGTATGAATGTTTCGTTGCTCAACGTTTTTTGAGTGTGCAGGTTGCACAAGCTGAGCAAAATCAGAGGCATAATTTGTTCCATACAAAGGGAGTTGTGAAGGAACGTTCTATTCGCGTGATCATAGATGGAGGAAGCTGCAACAACTTGGCTAGCATGGAGATGGTGGAGAAGCTATCTCTCACCACAAGACCACATCCACATCCTTACTACATCCAATGGTTCAACAACAGCGGCAAGGTTGAGGTAACACGTACTATTTATGTGCATTTTAGTATCTCTACATATGCTGATTATGTTGATTGTGATGTGGTACCTATGCAAGCAAGTTCCTTATTACTTGGTAGACCATGGCAATTTGATAAAAATTCTGTACACCATGGTAGAAACAATCAATATACTCTTGCTCATCAGGATAAAAATATTACTTTGCTTCCTATGACTCCTGATTCCATTTTGAAAGATGATATTAATAGAGCTAATAAAGCAAAACAGGAGAAAAATAAGAGTGAAAATCAGATTGTGGCAAAAGAATTTGAGCAACAAATGAAGCCTAATAATAAACCATCTAGTGTTACTTTTGAAATTAAATTGAAAACTGCATGGTTACTTGCCACCAAATCTGATATTGATGAGCTAGATTTTAGCAAATCTGTTTGCTATGCTTTTGTGTGCAAAGAGGCATTATTTTCATTCGAGGACGTGCCTTCCTCTTTGCCCCCTGCTGTCACTAACATTTTGCAGGAGTTCACTGACGTCTTCCCACAAGATGTGCCACCAGGATTACCTCCTATTCGAGTGATTGACCATCAAATTGACTTAATTTCCAGTGCATCGCTACCCAACCGTGCACCATACCGTACCAATCCAGAGGAGACGAAGGAGATTATGCGTCAAGTACTGGAGCTGCGCGACAAAGGTTATATACGCGAACCTCTTTGTCCTTGTGCTGTTTCTATTATACTAGTGCCTAAAAAGGATGGTACGTCGCGTATGTGTGTTGATTGTAGAAGCATTAATAATATCACTATTCGTTATCGTCATCCTATTCCTAGGCTAGATGATATGCTTGATGAATTGAGTGGTTCTACAATATTCTCCAAAGTTGATTTGCGTAGTGGATAACATCAAATTCATATGAAATTGGGAGATGAATGGAAAACAACATTTAAAACTAAGTTTGGTTTATATGAGTGGTTAGTCATGCCTTTTGGGTTAACTAATGCACCTAGTACTTTCATGAGACTAATGAACGAAGTTTTACGTGCTTTCATTGGACGATTTGTGGTAGTCTATTTTGATGATATACTGATTTATAACAAATCTTTGGAAGATCATATGGAACATTTACGTGATGTTTTTATTGCTCTACGTGATGCACGTTTGTTTGGTAACCTTGGGAAGTGCACCTTTTGCACCGACCGAGTATCTTTTCTTGGCTATGTTGTTACTCCACAGGGAATTGATGTTGATAAAGCCAAGATTGAAGCTATTGAGAGTCGGCCGTAGCCCAAAACGGTCACACAAGTGAGGAGTTTTCTTGGACTCACTGGTTTCTATAGGCGTTTTGTGAGAGATTTTAGCACCATTGCTGCACCTCTCAATGAGATTACAAAGAAGGATGTGCCTTTTGTTTGGGGAACCGCATAGGAAGAAGCCTTCAAGGTGTTGAAAGATAAGTTGACACATGCTCCTTTACTCCAACTTCCTGATTTTAATTAGACTTTTGAGCATGAATGTGATGCTAGTGGAATTGGATTAGGAGGTGTGTTATTACAAGATGGCAAACCTGTTGCATACTTTTCCAAAAAATTGAGTGGGCCTAGTCTGAACTATTCTACTTATGATAAAGAATTATATGCTCTTGTTCGGACTTTAGAAACATGGCAACATTATTTATGGCCCAAAGAATTTGTTATACATTCTGATCATGAATCTTTGAAACACATTAAAAGTCAAGCAAAACTGAACCGTAGACATGCTAAATGGGTTGAATTCATTGAGACTTTCTCTTATGTCATTAAACACAAGAAGGCTAAAGAAAATGTTATTCCTGATGCATTGTCTCATCGTTATACTATGCTTTCACAACTTGATTTGAAAATATTTGGTTTGGAGACCATCAAAGATCAATATGTGCATGATGCTGAATTTAAAGATGTATTGCAGAATTGTAAAGAAGGGAGAACATGGAACAAGTTCATCGTTAACAATGGATTTGTGTTTCGTGCTAACAAGCTATGCATTCCAGCTAGCTCCGTTCGTCTTTTGTTGTTGCAGGAGGCGCATGGAGGAGGATTAATGGGACATTTTGGCGTGAAGAAGACGGAGGATATACTTGCTACACATTTCTTTTGGCCAAAGATGAGATGGGATGTTGAGCGTTTTGTTGCTCGTTGCACTACATGTCAAAAAGCTAAGTCACGACTCAATCCTCGTCGTTTATATATGACTTTGCCTGTACCTAGAGTTCCTTGGGAGGATATATCTATGGACTTTGTTTTAGGTTTACCTCGAACAAAGAAGGGGAGGGATAGCATATTTGTTGTTGTGGATAGATTTTCTAAAATGGCACACTTTATACCATGTCATAAAAGCGATGCTGCTGTTAATGTTGCTAATTTGTTCTTTCGTGAAATTATTTGCTTGCATGGTGTGCCAAATACTATTGTTTCAGATCGTTATACTAAATTTCTTAGCCACTTTTGGAGATGTTTATGGGCTAAGTTGGGGACTAAACTGCTTTTTAGTACTACTTGTCACCCCCAAACTGATGGACAAACTGAAGTAGTCAATAGAACTTTGTCTACTATGCTTAGGGGTTTTTTGAAGAATAATAACAAAATGTGGGAAGAATGCTTGCCTCATATTGAATTTGCTTATAATCGTCCATTGCATTCTACTACTAAGATGTGCCCTTTTGAAATTGTGTATGGTTTTCTACCTCGTGCACCTATTGATTTGTTGTCTCTTCCATCTTCGGAGAAGGTAAATTTTGATACTAAACAACGCGCTGATTTGATCTTAAAAATGCATGAGTTAACTAAGGAAAACATTGAGCGTATGAATGCTAAATATAAACTTGCTGGAGATAAGGGTAGAAAACATGTTGTTTTTGCACCTGGAGATCTTGTTTGGTTACATTTGCGCAAATCTAAGCTAATGCCACGTGCTGATGGTCCTTTTAAGGTGTTAGAGAAAATAAATGATAATGCATATAAACTTGAGCTGCCTGCAGATTTTGGGGTTAGTCCCACTTTTAACATTGCAGATTTGAAGCCTTATTTGGGTGAGGAAGATGAGATTTCGTCGAGGACGACTTCATTACAAGAAGGGGAGGATGATGAGGACATCAATACCATTGTTACACCCACAGCCCCTACTACTACATATACTGGACCAATTACTAGAGCTCGCGCACGCCAATTAAATTATCAGGTACTTTCCTTTCTTGGTAATGATTCTAATGTTCATGAGAATATGATGCTGCCTAAATTGGATACATTTGTTTTGCTTACAAATGAAGGGCCTCGCATGGACAAGCGGGATGAACACTGGAGCAAGACCAACCATGGAGATGATGGCATGCGCAAGGGGAACAAGAACGGAGTTACAAGTGAGGATTTCAGGACTTTGAAGCCACCATAAGGAGTGCATGAAGCCTTGGGCGAAATATACAAGATGCCACTTCATAAATTTCGTCCAGAGGCTATTCTAGGTGCTGCGTCACCTTATTATTGGGCCAGGCCCATGTAATTTCAAAATACATAAGTATAGGCTATTTTTAAAGTCCATATGTGTGGGGAAACAAGAGTTAGGGTTAGTTTCAGACCCCTCCTCCAAGGGCCACGAAATTCCCCCCTCTTCCTCCATATATACAGCCCTTAGGGCCTCGTTTAGACTTTGGGTTTTGTTTAGATTAAAAGTTCGCCATAGCTGCAAATTCGCGTACTTCGTTTGTGTTCAACGACCAGACAAAGGCGTCACAGAACCCCACCTTCATCAATAAAGCTGTCCTCTTATATTCGCAATATCCAGATTGCAATCTTAGTTTCTTGCTTGTTCTTCGTTTCCTCGCAAGAAACAGACCTTCGTGGTCAGGTTGATCGTGCTCCGGCATGGTCAATAACCCTCGGAAGTTGGTTTAGCGATTGCTAAGGCGCGACGTCTCGCACGTTCGTAGTCGGATCGTCAAGGTCGACTCCGATAGAAAATGATAGCCAACATCTCATCGAAACATTGGGACACCTTCGCCTCTATCACCTCCAGTTGCGCACATTTGACTCGAACGCGGCAATAACAGCTGCCGGGTGGATATCTGGAATGTTCCTGTGCACCCGGCTAAACCTCTGCATATACTTTCACAAACTTTCCCCTTCCTTTTGTGGGAGGAGTTGCAGGTCGCTGGGCCGTCCTGGTTCTTAGTGGCTGCCCGTTAAGGCACCAACAAAGTCATTGCACAGGTCAGCCCAGGACGAAATGAAATTCTCCAGCAGGTGCATCAGCCATTACCTTATGTTTGGCTTGACTGTCAAAGGGAAGTAGTTGGCGAACACCTTCTCATCTCTTCCTCCGGCGGCTTGAACATCAATTGTGTAGATGCTTAAGAACCGTGCCTGGTTCAGCCTCCCATCATACTTTCTGTTATTTCTGGCTTAAAAACGCGGACAGATGGCCAACAGGCTTGCCACAACTCACGAGTTAAGGCAGGGCACCCAACCTCGAAAGGCATGTATCTGCCTTCACTGGGCGCGGGTTCTTCGATGTCTGGGCCATTTCGCCTGTTAGATTGGCGGCAAGTTTCGCGACGTCGCTCTATAGTAACGCGCGCATCTTCCCTCTGCCGATCTTCCAGGACCCGCCGCTGGTCTCAACGGGCCCGAGGATCAGATGAGGCCATTGATACCTCATCGGGCTCCTGGTCGCGCGGTTCTGGTTGCAGCCTCTGCGCTGGCTGCCGTGGAGGGGATTGCACCGTTGGAGTGGCCCCTTCAGCACGGTCAACAGCTCGGGCCATTGTTTTTGCTTGCGGGTGCCGCGGCGGGCCCGCCCGTTGTGATCCTTCTGCCACAACAAAACCAATCAAACTCTGGATGGTGGAACTCCACTCATCCATTTGATCGGCCGCTGGTGGGAATCTTAGCAGGAGCTGGGCTCGCGTCATGGCCTCCGAAGCAGTGCTTGGCATAGATGATGAAGTAGACCGCGATGTTGCACGACTCCTGACAGTACCAGTAGTGGCGTCACCGTGTTCTCGTCATTGCGAGCCAGTCGCTACAGCAGTACGGTGGAGAGAGGGTCGCGCCTGGGGGTTGATGACCCCGTTCGGTGCTTTGTCTTGGTTACTTGCACAGGGGCAAGGCACGTCCCCCATAGCTGCACCGGTAGTAGGGACAACTAGGGGTTGCGACTCGCACTAGAGCAGGCATTGTCGCTGCGGCTGCGCCCACCAGCGCGGTGGGGAGGTGGAGACTCAACATCCTCCCAGCCCGCTGATGACCCACAAGTGTAGGGGATCTATCGTAGTCCTTTCAATAAGTAAGTGTGTCGAACCCAACGAGGAGCAGAAGGAAATGACAAGCGGTTTTCAGCAAGGTATTCTCTGCAAGCACTGAAATTATCGGTAACAGAAAGTTGTATGATAAGATAATTCATACTAGGTAACAAGTAACAAAATTAACTAAGGTGCAACAAGGTGGCCCTATCCTTTTTGTAGCAAATGACAAGCCTGGACGAACTCTTATATAAAGCAAAGCGCTCCCGAGGACACATGGGAATTGTTGTCAAGTTAGTTTTCATCACGCTCGTATGATTCGCATTTGTTACTTTGATAATTTGATATGTGGGTGGACCGATGCTTGGGTGCTGCCCTTACTTGGACAAGCCTCCCACTTATGATTAACCCCTCTCGCCAGCATCTGCAACTATGAAAGGAGAATTAAGATAAATCTAAACATAGCATGAAACATATGGATCCAAATCAGCCCCTTACGAAGCAACACATAAACTAAGGTTTAAGCTTCTATCACTCTAGCGACCCATCATCTACTTATTACTTCTCAATACCTTCCCCTAGGCCCAAACAACGGTGAAGTGGCATGTAGTCAAGATTCACATAACACCACTAGAGGAGAGACAACATGCATCTCATCAAAATATCGAACAAATACCAAATTCACATGATTACTTATAACAAGACTTCTCCCATGTCCTCAGAAACAAACGTAACTACTCACAAAGCATATTCATGTTTATAATCATAGTAGTATTGAATAGCATTAAGGATCTTAACATATGATTTCCCACCGAATAAACCAACTAGCATCAACTACGACGAGTAATCAACACTACTAGCAACCCACGGGTACCAATCTGAGGTTTTGAGATAAAGATCGGATACAAAAGATGAATTGGGGTTTGAGAGGAGATGGTGCTGGTGAAGATGTTGATGGAGATTGACCCCCTCTCGACGAGAGGATCATTGGTTATGATGATGACTTTGATTTCCCCCTCCGGGAGGGAAGTTCCCCCAGCAGAACGGCTCCGCCGGAGCCCTAGATTGGTTCTGCCCAAGTTCCGCCTCGAGACGGCGGCGCTTTATCCCGACAACTTCCTCTTTATTTTTTCTAGGTAAAAACCCTTCATATAACAGAAGATGGGCACCGGGGGCCTGCCAGGTCGGCGACAAGGTAGGGGGTGCGGCCCCCACCCTTGTGGTTGCCTCGTGGGTCCCTCCTAGTGCTTTCTTCACCCAATATTTTTTATATATTCCAAAATAATTCTCTGTGAAGTCTCAAGACTTTTGGAGTTGTGCATAATAGCTCTCTCATATTTGCTGCATTTCCAGTCCAGAATTCCAGCTGCCGGCATTCTCCCTCTTTGTGTAAACCTTGTGAAATAAGAGAGAAAAGGCATAAGTATTGTGCCATAATGTGTAATAACAACCCATAATGCAATAAATATCAATATAAAATCATGATGCAAAATGGACGTATCAACTCCCCGAATCTTAGACCTTGCTTGTCCTCAAGCGAAAGCCGATATCGAAAAATATGTCCACATGTTTAGAGATAGAGGTGTCGATAAAATAAAATATGGACATGAGGGCATCATGATCATCTTTATAACAACAACTTATATTTTCATATAATTTCTTATGCCAAAGTAACAATTTGTTCACAAGGTAAAGTATGAATCAGAAACTTCATTGAAAACTAACAAACTATGTTCTCAGTCATTAAAGCAATTGCAATTTATCATAACATCGGAAAGAGTCAATATAAGTGCTTTTCAGCAAGTCCACATACTCAACTATAATTTAATCCTTCACAATTGCTAACACTCGCGCGATACTTATGAGTTCAAAGCTTCAATTGGACACAGAGAAAGATAGGGGCTTATAGTTTCACCTCCCAACCTTTTACCTCAAGGGTAATGCCAAAAATAATACTTTACGATAACCTACATCCGAGTGGATATATATGTATCTGAATCTTTCTCGAACACATAGTGCTTGCCAAAAAGAAAAGGTATAAAAAGGAAAGGTGAAGATCAACATGAGTCTTGTATAAGGGTAGAAAATAAAAGTAACAGATAGGCCCTTTGCAGAGGGAAGCAGAGGTTGTCCTACACTTCTATAGTTGGATGCACAAAATCTTAATGCAAAAGAAGGTCACTTTATATTGCCGCTTGTGATAAAGAACTTTATTATGCAGTCTGTCGCTTTTATTTCTTCCATATCACAAGTTCGTATAAAGCTTATTTTCTGCATACTAATAGATCATACTTATTTAGAGAGAAATTTTTATTGCTTGCACCGATGACAACTTACTTGAAGGATCTTACTCAATCCATAGGTAGGTATGGTGGACTCTCATGGCAAAACTGGTTTAAGGATTGTTTGGAAGCACAAGTAGTATCTCTCCCTGGAGCAAAGGATTTGGCTAGAATAAGAGGGAAAAGCAAGTTCAACATGTTGGAGGATCCATGACAATATAACTTCTATTCGGATATAAGAAAATACAACCAATTATGTTGTCTTCCTTGTCCAACATCAACTTTTTAGCATGTCATATTTAACGAGTGCTCACAATCACAAAAGATGTCCAAGATAATATATTTATATGTGAAGCCTCTCTTTCTTTATTACTTTCTATTAATTGCAACAATGACCAAAACTATGTTTGTCAACTCTCAACAATTAATCATACTCTTTATATGTGAAGTCATCACTCTCCATAAGATCATTATACGGTCCTTTTATTTCTTTTTATTCTTTTTCTTATTTTATTCCCTCAAGATCATAGCAAGAAAGCAAAGCCCACAACTCAAAACTACTCTTTATTATTTATGACTCAAGGACTCGATTACATAGATAGATCTCAAAACAAAACTCAAAGCTAGATCATACTAAAAACTTTATTCTACTAGATCAAGATATAACCAAAAGGATCGAACTAAGAAAAACGATAAAGGTAAATGTGTGATGGTGATACGATACCGGGGCACCTCCCCCAAGCTTGGTAGTAGCCAAGGGGGGTGCCCATATCCATGTGTTTATGTCTCTTTCTTTGGAGGTGGAGATGATGGAGTTGTTGATGATGTAGGCTTGTCATCCATCTTCCAGGGCATAGGCTCACCATCATAGAAGGATGAACAAGTCTCCGGGATCCTCTAATCTGCAGCCAAACTCATCCTCTTAAATATGTATTCATACTCACAGTTTTGGTTTTGCAGGTCATAGATCTGGGCTTGGAGGTGCTCGATTTTCTCGTGAAGATTGAAGATGGCCTCCCCAATGTTCTTGGCATCTAGCTTGTGATTATTGGTAAATTCCGCGATCATCAGCTCATTGGCGTTGAGTCCATGTTCCACCATCCCTTGACACTTGAAAACTTGCTGCTCCATTGCTTTGAGTCTTGTCTCCACGCTTCCGGTCTTCTTTGGCCCTTCAACATCGCGGATGTGCAGCACCCCTCACGCATCTCAATGGTTTGAGGGTGTTGCAGCACCTCCGCAAGGTAGGGGTTGATGACCTTCTCGAAAAACTGGTCCTTGGGGGCGCTTGGAGACGTCATGGTGATCTAGATATGTCAGAAAACAGCTCGAAACAAGAACAGAGGATTTTGTCGTGGTACAGTGATCAAAACCTTCGGGACATAATATAATGAATTTTTACCGACCAAAAGAAGATTTGTGCAAAAAATGGAGTCCGGAGGGCACACGAGGTGGCGGCAAGGTACAAGGGCGCGCCTAGGGGGTAGGGCGCGCCCTCCTGCCTTGTCGCTTCCTCGTGCACTCTTCAGACTGCTTTTAATTTTCCTAATTTTTAAAATATTCCAAAACGGAGAAAAATTGCCATTGGAAACGTTTTGGAGTCGCTTTACTTACCATACCACATACCTATTCCTTTTCGGAGTCTGAAATTTTCTAGAAAGTGTCCCTTATGTATTCCTCCGGTGTTATGGTATTAATTATATTGGTCTCAACATTTATGGGAGTACCTCAGGTATAATGTTTTATTCTTTGACCATTTACCACCTTCGGATTTGTGCCTTCAACATTGTTGATCTTGACGGCACCGGAACGATAAACCTCCCCGACAATGTAAGGGCCTTCCCATTTGGAGAGAAGCTTTCCTGCAAAAAATCTTAAACGAGAGCTGTATATCAAAACATGATAACCTACATTAAACTCACGCTTTTGTATCCTTTTGTCATGCTATCTTTTAACCTTTTCTTTAAACAAGTTGGCATTATCATAGGCTTGCATTCTCCATTCATCAAGTGAGCTAATGTCAAACAACCCCCTTCACCGGCAAGTTTGAAATCATAGTTGAGCTCTTTAATAGCCCAATAAGCTTTATGTTCTAGTTCAAGAGGTAAGTGACATGCTTTTCCATAAACCATCTTATATGGAGACATATCCATAGGGTCTTTATAAGCAGTTCTATAAGTCCATAATGCATCATCAAGTTTCTTAGACCAATTCTTTCTAGATCTATTAATAGTCTTTTGCAAAATCAATTTAATCTCTCTATTGCTCAATTCCACTTGACCACTAGACTATGGGTGATATGGAGATGCAATTCTATTGTTCACATCATATTTAGCAAGCATTTTACGGAAAGCACCATGAATAAAATGTGAACCACCATCAGTCATCAAATATCTAGGGACTCCAAACCTCGGGAAAATAACTTCTTTAAGCATCTTAATAGAAGTGTTATGATCTGCACTACTAGTCGGAATAGCTTCTACGCACTTAGTAACCTAATCAACAACAACTAAAATATGTGTATACCCATTAGAGGAAGGGAAAGGTCCCATATAATCAAAGCCCCAAACATCAAATGGTTCAATAACAAGTGATTAATTCATAGGCATTTCCTGACGTCTACTAATATTACCAATTCTCTGGCATTCATCACAGGATAAGACAAACTTACGAGCATCCTTGAAGAGAGTAGGCCAATAAAAACCAGATTGTTATACCTTGTGTGCAGTTCTATCTCCAGCATGGTGTTGTCCGTAGGCCTTGGAGTGGCACTTGCGTAGGATCTATTCCTGTTCATGTGTCAGGTACTCAACATCTAATAACACCATCTACTCCTTCTTTATAAAGGTGTGGGTCATCCCAAAAGTAATTTCTTACATCATGGAAAAACTTTTTATTTTGCTGGTATGTGAAACTAGGTGGTATAAATCTAGCAACAATGTAATTAGCATAATCAGCATACAAAGGAGTATTACGAGAAGCATTTATGATAGCCAATTGTTCATCAGGAAAGCTATCATCAATAGGCAGTGGGTCATCAAAAACATTTTCTAACCTAGACAAGTTGTCTGCAACGGGGTTCTCAGCTCCCTTTCGATCAATAATATGCAAATCAAAATTTTGAAACAAGAGAACCCATCTAATAAGTCCAGGCTTAGCATCCTTCTTTTCCATAAGATATTTAATAGCAACATGATCAGTGTGAACAGTTACTTTGGAATCAACAATATAAGATCTGAACTTGTCACAAGCAAAAACAACTGCTAAAAATTCTTTTTCAGTAGTAGCATAATTTCTCTGGGCAATGTCTAGAGTTTTACTAGCATAATGAATAACATTCAATTTCTTATCAACTCTTTGCCCTAGAACAGCACCAGCAGCATAATCACTAGCATCGCACATAATTTCAAAGGGTAAATTCCAATCAGGTGGCTGAACAATAGGTACAGAAATCAAGCCTTTCTTAAGTATTTCAAATACTTCTACACAATCATCATCAAAAACAAAAGGAACATCTTTTTGCAAGAGATTAGTGAGAGCCCTAGAAATTTTAGAGAAATCTTTAATAAACCACCTATAGAAACCAGCACGACCAAGGAAACTTCTTATACCTTTGATATCTTTAGGACACAACATCTTTTCAATAGCATCTAATCTAGCTTTATCAACTACAATACCTCTTTCAGAAAATTTATGCCCCAAGACAATACCTTCATTAACATAAAGTGGCACTTCTCCGAATTCAAAACAAGATTAGTTTCTGCAAATGGATAAATCATCCACAAAAACCTCAAAAATCTTTTCACAAAAGTCAGAGAATACAACAGTCATACATCTTTGAAAGGTAGCAGGTGCATTGCATAAACCAAAAGGCATACGTCTATAAGCAAAAGTACCAAAAGGGCAAGTAAAAGTGGTCTTTTCTTGGTCCTCTTTTGACACAGGTATTTGAGAAAAACCAGAATAACCATATAGAAAGCAAAAATGTGTATGTTTGGACAGTCTTTCTAGCATTTGATCAATAAAAGGTAGAGGGTAATGATCTTTCTAGTAGCTTTGTTTAATTTGTGAAAATCAATTACCATTCTATAACCTATAACAATTCTTTGTCGAATCAATTCATTCTTATCATTAGGAACAACAGTAATACCTCCTTTCTTAGGGACACAATGAACGGGACTTACCCATCTACTATCAGCAATAGGATAAGTTATACCTTCCTCCAGAAGCTTTAGTATTTCATTTCTTACCACTTCTTTCGTCTTAGGATTTAATCGTCGTTGATGATCAACAACTAGTTTAGCATCTGGCTCGATATTAATTATGGCTGCCATAGAGTAGGACTAATGCCTTTAAGATCATCAAGAGTATATCCAATAGCAGCACGGTGCTTCTTCAGAGTTTTCAATAATTTCTTTTCTTCATGCTCTGAAAGGTTAGCACTAATAATAACATGATATATCTTCTTTTCATCAACATAGGAATATTTCAAAGTATCAGGTAATTGTTTAAGCTCAAACACGGGGTCACCTTTGGGTGGAGGAGGATCTCCAAGGATTTCAACAGGTAAATTGTGTTTCAAAACAGGCATTTCGTTAAAGAATATTTCATCTAATTCCTTTCTTTCATTCATAATCATATCATTTTCATGGTCTAGCAAATATTGTTCTAAAGGATCAGTAGGAGGCACGGCAATAGAAGCAAGACCAATAATTTCATCCTGACTACGCAATTCTTTATCATGGGGTTGTCTACGAAATTTAGAGAAATTAAAATCATGAGACACATCCCCAAACTGACAGTAACAATTTCCTTGTTGCAATCTATCCTAGCATTAACAGTGTTCAGGAAAGGTCTACCAAATCTAATGAGACCAAAATTATCTTGTGGGGAACCAAGAACAAGAAAATCAGTAGGGTATTTTATTTTCCCACACAAGACTTCAAAATCTCTAACATTCCCAATTGGTGATATAGTATCTCTATTGGAAAGCTTAATAGTAACATCAATATCTTCTATCTCAGCCGATGCAATATCATTCATAATTTCTTGATATAAAGTAAAAGGAATTGCACTAACACTGGAACCCACATCACATAAGCCATGATAAAAATGATCTCCTATTTTAACAGAAACAACAGGCATGCCAATGATAGCTCTATGTTTATCTTTAATACCGGGTTTAGCAATCCTAGCAGCTTCCTCACAGAAATAAATAACATGCCCATCAATATTATCAACCAAGAGTTCTTTAACCATAGCAATACTAGGTTCAACTTTAATATGTTCAGGGGGTGTAGGTGTCCTAGTATTACTCTTACGAACCACAGCTGAAGCTTTAGCATGATCCTTTATCCTAACAGGAAAAGGTGGTTTCTCAATATAAGCAGTAGGGCCAATAGGATCAACATTATAAATATTAGTTTCTTCTTCAACTTTAATAGGTTCTACTACTCTCACTTAAATGGTAGGATGATATTTAAACCACTTCTCGTCAGGGAGGTCAACATGAGTAGCAAAAGATTCACAGAAAGAAGCTCATATCTCAGAGTCAAGTCCATATTTAGTGCTAAATTCATGAAAAGTATCGGTATCCATAAAAGATTTAACACAATCAAACTTAAGGTTTATACCTGACTCATTACCTTCTTTGAGTTCCCAATATTCAGAGTTGCATTTAATTCTTTCCAATAAATCCCATTTGAATTCAGTAGTATTCTTCATAAAAGAACCAGTACAAGAAGTATCGAGCATGGATTGCTCATTACGAGAAAGCCGAGCATAAAAATTCTTAATAATAATTTCTCTTGAGAGCTCATGATTGGGGCATGAATATAACATTGAACTAATACTCCCCCAAGCTTGAGTGATACTTTCTCCTTCACAAGGCCAAAAATTTAAAAATATAATTCCGATCACGATGAACCACATGCACATAATAAAACTTCTAACCAAATTCCAATTTCAATCAGTTGTAGTTCCAAGATCCACTATCATCACATGGCCTATACCATTGTGACACCCCGCATGTAACTTGCCATATTTGTAACTCCGACTCTTGCCATTTCCGGCTATGTGATATGTTTTTCCCTCCGTTGTCGGGTTTTGTCTTTCGTTTTGTATTTTGTCATGTCATGCATTTTCATATCATGTCATCATGCGCATTACATTTGCATACGTGTTCGTCTCATGCATCCGAGCATTTTCCCCGTTGTCCGTTTTCCAATCCGGCGCTCCTATCTCCTCCGGTGCACCCCTCTAGTTTTGTTTCGTGTGCGTGTGTCAAACTTTCTCGGAATGGACCGAGGCTTGTCAAGTGGTCTTAATATACCACCCGGAGACTACCGGTCAAGTTTCGTTCCATTCGGAGGTCGTTTGGTACTCCAACGGTTAACCGGGCATCCGCAAAGTCCATTTGAGTATCCAGCAAAACCCCGTCCAAAACCAGCCCAAAACCCACCAAACTCTCTTCCATGCTCTAGGTCGTTCGATCACGATCGTGTGGGCGAAAACCGCACCTCATTTGGAGCCTCCTAGCTCCCTCTACCTACAATAAGTGGGCATCCCGAAAACGGAATCGCAGTCTAACCCTAGCAAAATCCCTCGCGCCGCCGGACAACGTCCGCCCGCGCCGGACACGTCCGCCCGCGCCGGCGGACGAATCGCGCGTCGCCACGTCAGCATCCGCCGCCGCCGTTCCCCCGCCGGCCCGACACCGGCACCCGCGGCCGACGCCCGCCGCCGCGCGCCTACCCCGTCGCCGGGCGCCGCCGCCGCCATCTCCTCCACCGCCTCCGGCCCCGCCGCCGCCGGCGCCCCTCCGCCGCCTCCGGCCCCGCCGCCGCCCCTCCTCCGCCTCCGGCCCCGCCGCCGGCGCTCCTCTCCCGCCGGGCCCTGCCTCGCCGCCGTCGGCCTCGGGATCGAGCTCGAGCACCGGATCCGGTCGATCCGATCTGGTAGAGCCCCCCCGTTGACTTTCTCGCGACCTCTAATTTTTGCTAAGTCCTGGAAATTCTCAGCATGTGCTCCTGCTCGAGATGCGATAACTTCTTGCATGTAGCTCCGATTCGTGTGTATAATATGTCAAATTGTTCGCCTCGTGATGCTCTTCATTTTGTTCAATTGCACCATGTTCATTAGTGGTCATATCGATGCCCAAATATTCGTTGGAAGAGGGCTAGTTGCTGTTAATCTCTGGTTCTTAGCAGAACTTGGAGATTTGTCATTTTTGTATCATTTAATCTGTGCATCTTTTGAGCATGAGCTCTACATGTGTTTTGAAGTATGCCATGCCATATTTCCAGTGGTAAGTCCTTGTATTTTTGTGATCTCTGTGGTGACTAGCACAAGCATGCAAAGTAGGTCCCGTAATATTTCTGATTTCAGGGACTTAGTGATTTCTCTAAGTCCTTGTCTGCTGTAATTTTGTTGCCATGTAAACATGTTGCTAGAGAGAGATCCATGCATATTTTGGAGATGTTCAGTAAGGATGTTTTGTAGCTATTGTTGTAATTGATCCATTCGGGCAATGGGTTGCAATTTTAGAGTACCATAGCATGACTCAATCTTGCTCTACTTTTGCTATAAAATATTTCTGGCAGATTCTTAACATGATACGCATTTCTGCCAAGCTTATTGTAGTTGATCCATACATGCTATGTAATTTTTCTTGCCATGGATAGCTTCATAAACATGCCATCTTGCTGTAGCTATGATTGGTTTGTCATGCATAGCTCTGTAGTGAGTGCATCAAGCTCACAAAGAGGCCTACATATTAATATTTCTGCCATGCTCTGTTTTCTGCTAAGTCTAAAACCTGATAACGAAACTTGCTATGTTTACATGCTTGCCATCATATCTTCAGTTCCTTTTTGGCTTATGGTCAGTAAGGGACTTTTGTCATGTGCATTTAGTAGAACACTACCATGCCTTGTTTTGCTATGTTAAGTTCCTGTAGCATGTTGATTTCATACTCTAAACATTGCTACCTGATGCTGATTTCTGCCATGTCCAGTTTTTCACTAAGTCTGTGAACCTGTAATCTTTTGCACTTTTGCCATGCTTGTTTGAGCTTGATATGTTGTGAACTAGCCATAGCTCAGTGTTCATCTTTTGTCAAGCATCTCCTGTAGATTACTGCCATGTAATTTGTTGCTATGTTGGGGTGCTGTAACATTGCTACTTGCTGCATTTTAAGTGCTATCTTGCTGTTTATCGCAGATTAGTGTCATTCTTGTTTTGCTTGCCATTTGCAAACCGTGCATCCGATTCCGGTGATCTTTATATCGATTTCGACCGAAATCATCTCATCTTTCCAGTGGCATGCTTGGTTTGCCAAGTTACTTCCATGTTCATCTTTTTCCTTCCGGAGCACACATATGCATCGCATATCATATCTTGCATATCATACATGTCTTGCATCATGTTGCTTGCGCATTTCTCGTTGTTGATTGTGGTTCCGTTTGTTTGTGTTCTTGTCTTGGGTAGAGCCGGGAGACGAGTTCGTGTACGAGGAACCTGTCGAGTACGCTTACGAGGATCAAGCTTTCGACAACTCTGAGAATCTTGCAGGCAAGATGACCACCCCTCGAAATCACTTCTATCTTTGCTATGCAAGTTGTTCGCTCTATTGCCATGCTCCGCTACCTATCACTTGCTATATCATGTCTCCCATTTTAGCCATGTCAGCCCCTAACCATCCTTTCCTAGCAAACCGTTGTTTGGCTATGTTACCGCTTTTGCTCAGCCCCTCTTATAGCGTTGCTAGTTGCAGGTGAAGTTGAAGTTTGTTCCATGTCGGAACATGGATATGTTGGGATATCACAATATCTCTTATTTAATTAATGCATCTATATATTTTGGTAAAGGGTGGAAGGCTCGGCCTTATGCCTGGTGTTTTGTTCCACTCTTGCCGCCCTAGTTACTGTTATACCGGGATTATGTTCCTTGAGTTTGCGTTCCTTACGCGGTCGGGTGATTTATGGGACCCCCTTGACAGTTCGCCTTGAATAAAACTCCTCCAGCAAGGCCCAACCTTGGTTTTACCATATGCGACCTATACCTTTTTCCCCCGGGTTTTCTAGAGCCCGAGGGTCATCTTTATTTTAAACCCCTGGGCCAGTGCTCCTCTGAGTATTGGTCCAAACTGTCAGTCGCCGGTGGCCACCAGGGGCAACTCTGGTCTGGCCTATCGGAAGCTTGGACAATCCGGTGTGCCCTGAGAACGAGATATGTGCAGCTCCTATCGGGATTTGTTGGCACATTCGGGAGGCTTTGCTGGTCTTGTTTTACCATTGTCGAGATGTCTCGTAAACCGGGATTCCGAGACTGATCGGGTCTTTCCGGGAGAAGGTTTATCCTTCGTTGACCGTGAGAGCTTATGATGGGCTAAGTTGGGACACCCCTGCAGGGTATTATCTTTCGAAAGCCGTGCCCGCGGTTATGAGGCAGATGGGAATTTGTTAATGTCCGGTTGGAGATAACTTGTCACTTGACCCAATTAAAATACATCAACTGCGTGAGTAACCGTGATGGTCTCTTCTCGGCGGAGTCCGGGAAGTGAACACGGTCTGTGTTATGTATGACGTAAGTAGGTGTTCAGGATCACTTCTTGGTCATTGCTAGATGACGACCGCTCCATTGCTTCTCTTCTCGCTCTCTTTTGCGCAAGTTAGCCACCATATATGCTTTTGCCGCTGCAGCTCCACCTCTTTGCACCTCTTTGTCCTATAAGCTTAAATAGTCTTGATCTCGCGGGTGTGAGATTGCTGAGTCCCCGTGACTCACAGATACTTCCAAAACAGTTGCAGGTGCCGACGATGCCAGTGCAGACGATGGCGTCGATCTCAAGTGGGAGTTCGACGAGGAACGTGGTCGTTACTACGTGTCTTTTCCTGATGATCAGTAGTGGAGCCCAGTTGGGACGATCGGGGATCTAGCATTTGTGGTTGTCTTATTTTCATCTGGATTTTGACCGTAGTCGGTCTATATGATTGTATTTTGGATGATGAATGATGATATTTATTATGTATTGTGTGAAGTGGCGATTGTAAGCCAACTCTTTATCCCATTCTTGTTCATTACATGGGATTGTGTGAAGATGACCCTTCTTGCGACAAAACCACTATGCGGTTATGCCTCTAAGTCGTGCCTCGACACGTGGGAGATATAGCCGCATCATGGGCGTTACAACCATGTCAATGCCTTTCCCTTCAAAGATAAAGGGAAGGCATTCTTCTTGACATCATCCTCGGGCAAACCTGCAAGCTTAAATAATCCACAAACTTCATCCACATAGATTAAATGCAAATCAGGATGTAATGTTCCATCTCTTGCATAAGGATTAGCTAGCAGTTTCTCTATCATACCCTAAGGAATTTCATAATAAATATTTTCAGTAGGTTCAGTAGGTTGAGGAGCAACTCTTTGCTCTACCGGTTGAGGTGAAGATACCCCGAACAAGCCCCTCGAAGGATTATTTTCCATAGTGACAAGTGACAGTAAATTTCAGCACGCAATATAAATGTTTCCTTACCAAATTCAACTTACCAAAGGTGCTTCACTCCCCGGCAACGGCGCCAAAAAAGAGTCTTGATGACCCACAGGTATAGGGGAGATATCATAGTCCTTTCGGTAAGTAAGAGTGTCGAACCCAACGAGGAGCAAAAGGAAATGACAAGCGGTTTTCATCAAGGTATTCTCTGCAAGCACTCAAGTTATCGGTAACAGAAAGTTGTATGATAAGATAATTCATAACGGGTACAAGTGACAAAAGTAACTAAGGTGCAGCCAGGTGGCCCAATCCTTTTTGTAGCAAAGGACAAGCCTGGACGAACTCTTATATAAAGCAAAGCTCTCCCGGGGACACATGGGAACTATTGTCAAGTTCGTTACTTTGATAATTTGATATGTGGGTGGACCGTGCTTGGGTGTTGCCCTTACTTGGACAGGCCTCCCACTTATGATTAAACTCTCTCTCAAGAATCTGCCACTACGAAAGAAGAATTAAGATAAATCTAACCATAACATGAAACATAAAGATCCAAATCAGCCCCTTACAAAGCAACACATAAACTAGGGTTTAAGCTTTTGTCACTCTAGCAACCCATCATCTAGTTATTACTTCCCAATGCCTTCCCCTAGGCCCAAACAATGGTGAAGTCTCATGTAGTCGACGTTCACATAACACCACTAGAAGAGAGACAACATACATCTCATCAAAATATTGAACGAATACCAAATTCACATGATTACTTATAGCAAGGCTTCTCCCATGTCCTCAGGAACAAACGTAACTACGTTCAAAGCATATTCATGTTCATAATCAGAGGAGTATTGAATAGCATTAAGGATCTGAACATATGATCTTCCAACGAATAAACCAACTACCATCAACTACAAGGACTAATCAACACTACTAGCAACCCACATGTACCAATCTGAGGTTTTGAGACAAAGAGATACAAGAGATGAACTAGGGTTTGAGAGGAGATGGTGCTAGTGAAGATATTGATGGAGATTGACCCCCTCTCGATGAGGGGATCATTGGTGATGACGATGGCTTCGATTTCCCTCTCCCGGAGGGATGTTTCCCCGGCAGAACAACTCTGTCGGAACCCTAGATTGGTTCTGCTCAAGTTACGCCTTGAGACTGCAGCGCTTCGTCCCGAAAGCTTCCTCTATTTTTTCTAGGTAAAGACCCTTCATATAGCAGAATATGGGCACCAGGGGCCTGTCAGGTGGGCGGCAAGGTAGGGGGCGCGTCCTGGGGGGTAGGGCGTGCCCCCACCCTTGTGGTTGCCTGGTGGGTCCCCCTGGTGCTTTCTTCTCCCAATTATTTTTATATATTCCAAAATAATTCTCTCTGAAGTTTAAGGACTTTTGGAGTTGTGCAGAATAGGTCTCTCAGATTTTGTCCTTTTCTAGTACAGAATTCCAACTGCCGGCATTCTCTCTCTTTGTGTAAACCTTGTGAAATAAGAGAGAAAAGGCATAAGTATTGTGCCATAATGTGTAATAACATCCCATAATGCAATAAATATCAATATAAAAGCATGATGCAAAATGGACGTATCACCCGCGCCTTGTGGAACACGGCCGTCGGGATGTTGTTGATGTCGCCCTCCATCGGCGTCTTCTGCTCCTTCTTTGGCCGTAGGGGGGATGAAGACAGCGCCGCCTGCGCCGGTCATGTCCCCTACGGCACCCGCGTCCCCCAAGGCTACCGCAGCACCTGCGCCGCTAAATCATCTTTGACCTGCCTGCTTGACACACCTCTGGACGGGTGTCATATAGGGGTAATCTTCCTTCTAAATGGCTACCACGTTCCAAATAACAGCCACTTAATCACTTGGAGGCTCGACCCCGCACTGCTAGATGACTTGCGTCGCGGTGTGGTGGAGTCTTGGCAGGGAGACTCGCCTTTAGCGGCCCCGGCAAGCCTGCCGGGGAAAAATGGATTCGTCCTTGGGGAGGCCTCGACCTGACCAGGCTCGCCTGCTTGGCAAGGGAGGCTTCCCCTTAGTGATATCTTGCCGCTTTGGCTTGTCTTGGTCTTCTTGATCCGCCCTTTGATCCCTCAAACAGCTGTTTGACTGGCTTGGTTTTGACTTGGATAGTTTATGAAGTTTGCTTCCTTTTCCATCGTGCCTGTGTACAGTCCAGGTAACATACGCAAAGGTTTGTTGCACCGACAGTAGGGTGTCGGATTCGAATCATACAAGAATAAAAACAAATAAGGGAAATAACTCACATTCATTTGAGCATGACAAATATCATATATTTATTGAAAATGAAAAGGGCCCGATAATGTTTCCCTTAGCCCTTTCTTTCCAAGGTTTACATCAAGTGCAACCCAGGGCAAAAAGGGCGCCTAGGCGGAGCGCTCCAGGCAGGCCAGATGATGGTGCTGCCGGCACTCAGCTGGCGATGATGGCGCTGCCGGCGCTGAGCTGGAGTCGGAGCCGTCATCCTCGATCTTGATGCCCAGGGAGCCACCATCATCGTCTTCACCATCGTCATCCTCGTCTATTTTCCTCGAGGAGGAGGTTTCACTATTGCTCGAGCTCTCCATGAAGCACTCCACGCGAGCGCCTGAAGCCCCGAAGAACTTCACAGAGAGCGTGTAGGACTCCACTATCTTGAAGTGGAGGAGATGCCCATGCCCCAAATAATGGGCACGAGCGAAGGATTTCCACCCACACGTGAGGTTCATGACCCACAAGTATAGCGGATCAATCGTAGTCCTTTCGATAAGTAAGAGTGTCGAACCCAACGAGGAGCAGAAGGAAATGACAAGCGGTTTTCAACAAGGTATTTTCTGCAAGCACTGAATTAATCGGTAACAGATAGTTTGGTAGTAAGATAATTCGTAACGGGTAACAAGTAACAAGTTTAGCAAAGGTGCAGCAAACTGGCCCAATCCTTTTGATAGCAAAGTATAAGCCTGGACAAACTCTTATATAAAGCAAAGCGCTCCTGAGGACACATGGGAATTATTGTCAAGTTAGTTATCATCATGCTCATATGATTCGTGTTCGTTACTTTGATAATTTGATGTGGGTGGACCAGTGCTTGGGTATTGTCCTTAAATGGTCAATCCTCCCACTTATGATTAACCCCTCTTGCAAGCATCCGCAACTACGAAAGAAGAATTAAGATAAATCTTACCATAGCATTAAACATATGGATCGAAAATAGCCACTTATGAAACAACACATAAACTAGGGTTTAAGCTACTGTCACTCTAGCAACCCATCATCTACTTATTTCTTCCCAATGCCTTCCCTTAGGCCCAAATCATGGTGAAGTGTCATGTTTTCGACGTTCACATAACACCACTAGAGGAAAGACAACATACATCTCATCAAAATATCGAACGAATACCAAATTCACATGATTACTTATAACAAGACTTCTCCCATGTCCTCAGGAAGAAACATAACTACTCACAAAGCATGTTAATGTTCAAGATCACAGGGGTATTGAATATCATTAAGGATCTGAACATATGATCTTCCACCAAATAAACCAACTAGCATCAACTACGAAGAGTAATCAACACTACTAGCAACCCACTGGTACCAATCTAAGATTTTGATACAAAGATTGAATACAAGAGATGAACTAGGGTTTGAGAGGAGATGGTGCTGGTGAAGATGTTGATGAAGATTGACCCTCCCATGATGAGAGTATTGTTGGTGATGACGATGGCTTCGATTTCCTCGTCCCGGAGGGAAGTTCCGCCGGTAGAATCGCTCTACCGGAGCTCTAGATTGCTTCTGCCCAGGTTCCGCCTTGAGACAGCGGCGCTTCGTCTAGGAAGCCTCCTTATGATTTTTTCTAGGTCAAACCTTTCATATAGCAGAAGATGCACACCGGGGCTGCCCGGGGGGCCACAAGCTCGAGAGGTGCGCCCTAGGGGGTAGGGCATGCCCCGAGGCTTGTGGCTACCTGGTGGGTCCCCTTCTGTTGTTTCTTTGCCCAATTGTTTTATATAATCCAAAACAAATCTTGGTAAAGTTTTAGGACATTTTGAGTTGTGCAGAATAGGTATCTCAGATTTGCTCCTTACCGGTCCAGAATTCCAGCTGCCGGCATTCTCCCTCTCCATGTAAAATCTTGTAAAATAAGAGAGAAAAGGTATAAGTATTATAACATAATGTGAAATAACAGTTCATAATGCAATAAATATCAACATAAAAACATGATCCAAAATGGACATATCAACTCCCAGAAGCTTAGACCTTGCTTGTCCTCAAGTGAAAGCCGAAATCGATAAGCATGACCATATGTTTAGAGATAGAGGCGTCGATAAAATAAAATACAGACATGAGGGCATCATGATCATCTTTAGAAGAGCAACATATTGTCATATAACTTCTTATGCTAAAGTGATAATTCATTCACAAGGTAAAGCATGAACCAAAAACTTCATTGAAAACTAACAAACTAAGATCTCGGTCATTGAAGAAATTGCAATTTGTCATAATATCGGAAAGAGTCAATATAGGAGCTTTATTTAGCAAATCCACATACTCGACCATCTTTTAGTCTTTCATAATTGCTAACACTCACGCGATACTTATGAGATCAAAGCTTCAATCAGGGGCTTATAGTTTTGCCTCCCAACCATTTACCTCAAGGGTAATGTCAACGATAATAATTTATGATCTCCTACATCCATGTGGATATGTATGTCTTGATCTTTCCCCAAAACATAGTGCTTGCCAAAAGGAGAAAGTTTAAAAGGAAGGGTGAAGACCACCTTGACTCTTGCATAAAGGTAGGATATAAAAATAATGAGATAGGCCCTTCATAGAGGGAAGCAGATGTTGTCATGCGCTTTTTAGTTGGATGCATGAAATATTAACGCAAATAAATTTCACTTTATATTGCCGCTTGTGATAGAGAACTTTAAAATGCAGTCCATCTCTTTTATTTGTGCCCCATCACAAGTTCGTATAAAGCTTATTTTCCTCACACTAATAGATAATACATATTTAGAGAGCAATTTTTATTCCTTGCACCAATGACAACTTACTTGAAGGATCTTACTCAATCCATAGGTAGATATAGTGGACTTTCATGGCGTGAAACTGGGTTCAAGGTTTTTGGATGCACAAGTAGTATCTCTACTTGGTGTGGAATTTTTGGCTAGCATAGGGTGAGAAGCGAGCTCAACATGTTGGAGGATCCATGACAATATAACTTCTATTCGGATATAAGGGAACATAACATATTATGTTGTCTTCCTTGTCTAACATCAACTTATTAGCATATAATATTTGTTGGGATCTGCGGAGGGTGCGTCGACTGCAAATAAAATTTTCCTACGCGCAGAACAACCAAGAACATGCTACGGGAGATGGATCACAAATCATTGCCACTAGACGCGTGGTGACGTGCCGCGGAAGAAGAGTTGGGGCAGCACGTCCGCGTGGATCGTCTCCTCCTTGTCCAAGCTCCCTCGAACAGTTGGTCGTTGGATCCCACGTACAGGTTCGCCGGAGCAGCGAAAGTGCACCACCTCTAACGGTATCCGCGCATGCAGGAGGAACACCGTGCGGCGGATTGATATGTCCGATCACACAGTCGGTGGCGAGTGGAGGTAGCTATTCACAACACTTGCAAACCCTAGTGACAGCATCGAAGTGATCAACCAAATGAGTGTGCCGCACCCCCACTTTATATAGGCGTTCTTCGTGGGCTCAACACGTGGGCCTCGCACGGACCCTAAAGCGCAAAATCTGTTCGGCCGGGATCCGAGTCCGAGTAGGATCACATCTGACTCATGGAGTCCGATCCGTCCTGACATGTTCCTTCTCTTAAGTGCGAGACCCCTTAGGTTCTCGTTCACTTGGTCGCAAGTAAGATCATATCTAACTCAGCTAGTCGGTAGCGGCCTCTAGCAAAGCGTGCCGACTCCAAGTGTCCGATGAAGCTGGTTAGGCGAACCTGTACATCACACTTCCGTTCCCTTTGCCACACGATATATGTTGTCGGGCTCAAGGCGAGTCTGTCATCCTGGTGCTAGCCCAACCTCTTTCTCATTCCAGTGATGCCGACCACTAACCAGGTTATCTCATAATCCCTATCGCATGGCCATGCTTATCTTGGTCGGATCACACGAGGGGCCTAAAGTATATCTCTCTTGATCAGAGGGGCAAATCCCATCTTGCTTGACCATGTCTCGCATCATGGGTCTGGACAAGCCCGAAACCTACCTTTGTAACTACCCAGTCATGGAGTAGCGTTTGGTTGGCGCAAAGCAAGTCTGTCACCATCCTGAGTACATGCGCCAACTCAAGTCTTAGGACATAGAACGTATGTTGTACTAGAGACTTGCAGATTACATATCGCTGCATCTCATAGTTGGGTCTGTCCGACTCGGACCTTATCTCAACTCGGATCCGACTACGTAAAATCCGACCAGATCCTTTCGAGTCCATATTATCCGGCTAGCATCCAATGCTCCATGGCTAGTGAGACCAAGCCATCGACCGTGTCATATGCTAGTCTAGTCGGCTGCGCGTCTAGACAACCCTTTCGACTAGGGACCTTTTAGGAAAGTCATCATACAATGCATATTCCCACAAACAAGTCACGTACTTGTTGATACACATCAATGATAATGTCCAAGGACTATCTTTATTCATAAACACATAGGAAATATTATCATACATGATTGCCTCTGGGGCATATCTCCAACAGTCTCCCACTTGCACTAGAGTCAATCGAATAGACATCGAATTCCCATAGCTCTAACGTGCCCCTCATGCTTGGGTTGTGGAAGCGGCTTAGTCAATGGATCTGCAACATTTGCATCCATATGAATTTTGCATAACTCAACATCACCATTTTGTACGATCTTTCGTATCAGGTGATACTTCCGATCTATGTGTCTTGTCTTTTGGTGATTCCTCGGCTCCTTGGCTTGTGCGATGGCGCCAGAATTATCACAATCAAGGTCCAATGGTTTTACCAAGGCTGGGAAAATACCAAGATCATCCAGAAAGTTCCGGACCCAAACACCTTCCTTTGCAGCTTCACAAGCCGCAATGTATTCGACTTGTGTGGTAGAATCGACCACCGTATCTTGCTTGGAACTCATCCAGCTCACTTCTCCTCCGTTCATGACCTACACGAATCCGGACTGTGATCGACAATCATCTCTGTCGGTTTGGAAACTAGCATCGGCGTAACCCCTTACGACGAGCTCTTCCTCACCTCCATAAACTAGGAACGTCTCTTTAGTCCTTCTCAGGTACTTCAAAATAGTCTTTACCACTACCTAGTGACACTCACTTGGGTTGACCTGGTATCTACTTGTTAGGCTTATTGCAAAAGCAACATCAGACCATGTACATATCATGGCATACATGATGGATAGGATTGCCGAGGCATACGGAATCCGACTCATCCTGCTTCGCTCATCACATGTTGAAGGACTCTGAGTCTCGCTTATCCTTCACTACTGCAGGATGCTCCTAATGCGACACTACAATCAGAGACCCTTTGACGAAAATGTGTGCGATGCATTTAATCACAAATGATGATGTAAAACCCGTCAAAAAAGATGCAAAATGTGTGCGATGAATGATACATCAAACATGGTTCAGATTTTAGTTGTGTGTGCGATGCAGGGCATATGGTTGATCCAGACGAACTGTTTGTGATGAGACAGAACAACAGAAACGGGCAGCCAGATCAAGGTGTGTGCGATATATGGCATACGGTTCACTCTGATGAACCGTTTGCGATGATCGAGGTGAACACAAACGATTCGGCGTAACAAGATGTGTGTGATACCCGACAAACAGGTCGGTAATCAGCATTGTTTGCGATTATTATAGACATCCAATATGGTCTTTTTTGTGAATGGTGTGCTCATCAGGGCACACAGTTCAACAAACCAACCTGTGGCAGATAGTGTAGAGGATCTCTGCCGAATATGTATTACTAACCGTCTGCGATGAGATTGATAGGATAAACAGAGATAACAAATTGATATGAGCGAACGGAAATAGAGATATATACAGTCTGCTTAATTTAGTCCTTGTTGTTGTTGTTGTTGGATGGCCTAGCGACATCCTCTTGGCGAGGATGCTTCTTGCCAATGACTGTTGGCTTTACATTGCCGCCACCGTCGTCATCGGTGTTGCTGTCATCGTCGTCCTCCTCCTCGTTCGACCATTCCTCCTCATCATCATCGTCGTCCTCTTCTTCATCCTCCGACGGCTCCTCGTCCATCTGGTTGTCGTCTAACGACTCCGAAGGCGGCATCCCTTCCATGATCCGGATATAATCGAGGTATGGGTTCGACGCTGAACTCATGGAAGACAAGCGGGATGATTCCGATGTTGACCTATCATCGGGCGCCAGACTGCTGGCCAAACTGTCGTCCTCGCTGTCGCTCGACATGACTGTTGTCGTATAAAACCGTGAGAAAGAGAGATTACAGAGTGTGTGCAAGTGTGTAGCACGGCCTTCCGGGGACGATGAAGATGGTGGACACTTAAGCGGGGTATGTAGAGAAGAGGAAATGTCAATTGAAGCGGGGGTTGACGTTTATCTAACCGCCGATATAATCAACTGCAATTACTTGTACGCTGTCGCTCCAAATTCCCGGAGTTGCGCATGACTCCTATTGGCTGATTTCTTTTTTCAGGACAAAAACAAGGAATGAGTTTTGGAATTATGCACCGGTACCGGTATGAATGGAGTAGGACAGTTGGCAAGCAATACATTGCTCATACATATGCTAGATCCTCGAAACACAAAGAGATACACAATCCACGATCAACAAAGGACGATACAAAGGGTAATCGGTTCTTATCCGTGAGGAGGCCTTGAATCCACGAGGGGATATTCCCATGAGGGGTCTTGAATCCAAGATGGATCTTCTCCGAAGAGGGGCCGCGGTCTCTCTCGAGGAGTAGATCCGTATGGATGAGCAAAGCTCTAACTCTAATATGAGCTAAACCTATGCTAACCCTAACTAGGAGGAGGTGGAGGAGTATATATAGTCTAGGGAGACGAAGGGGTAAGTGAGGGGTACATGGGACTCGGCCCGCAACACTGTGCAGAGACAGGCGTCGGACGTCCGACGGTTACCAGACGTCCGGTGACTCGCGGGGGACCAGACGTCCGAGAAGCATCGGAAGTCCGAAGTTTCAGCTCGGGTGTGGATTTGTTGGTCGTCTGGTCGGGGCCGGTCGTCCGGGCACTCGAGGATGTCGGTCGTCCAGTCGGGCCCGGTCGTCCGGGTGCTGTAGGTCTCGCTGGCTGGGACTTGGGCTGGCTGGTGAAGACTCCAGGCGTCAGACATCTGGTCCAGACCGGTCGTCCGGTGGCTGTAGATTTCCGGCAGCTTCTTCTCTTGGTCCTTGTACTTGGCGTCCTTGCTAGCTCGTCCGTTGGATGTGGTGGCTCCGTGGCTTTCCTCTAAGTACCTGATCATGCATAGCACACACGTTGGAGGTAGTAGCCATATCTCACATGTAGAAAGTGAAGGTTCGGAGAGGAGCGAGTTCACCTTGTGTCCAATGAGGTATATTCGAGGTCTCGTCATATGTATCCTTGGGGCTTGGAGAGTAGTCAGAGTGTACATGGGGATGAATGTGGGATGCTCCGCATCATCTCCCCTCCCTTGGGAAAGATCCGACCTCAGATCGTGACCCTCATCACCGAAACGATTGTCGTGGACGGACTTGTAGTTGGACGTAGTTGAAGACATGGCGCAATCCAAGTACTTCAAGGTGTCGCCGGAGTGGTATACATGCAAAAAGAGCAAACACAAACAACACTTGGAAATACAATGGTTAGCGCACACAAAGTGTCCATCATGTAAGAATGAGTCCGTGCTGCAGGATTGTTCGTGACAAAGCACATGAAGCTTATCAAGATGATCTAGAATGATAGGCAGAACATTCATGGGAGAAAAAACATTCATTGTGCACACAAATGTGTTGTGGATATGATCCATGCAACCACGATGCAAAATGTTGTCATAGTGAGACGATTTATCAATAGCATGAATATGGCAAGGGATGCTCAATATGATTATGTTATCATGCAATTGATGGTAGGCAATGTGATCATTATGTATGAATATGCCATCAAGGAAGATCACAACAAATTTGCTAAGGAAATGCACAAGCTCATATATCATGGGTGACATGGAAATAGATGCAACAAGACAAGCATAATGTGAGTCAATCCATGCATGGGGTGCAAACTTGTGGTGAGTATGGTATGTCCATCGAGCATGACATGTGTGAGCACAATCAACAAATATGGTGGTGCGGGTGCAATGTGTGAAAGGAGTGTTGATGTACCAATGCTCGATGTCGTGGCATGAGTGGAGTTCCGGAGGTGCGTCCAATAAGTCCGGGCGCTCCTCAATGTGAAGGTCCATAGAGCCAATCTTCAATGCCGGTCCTCCCTCCAATAGATGTATCATGTAGACAAGAAGAAGGAGACAACAATGAAAGACCGACCCATCCAATATGCGTAATTGAGGATGGCTCAAGGGGAAGAAGTTAACCTTATGAATGTTCCCGAAGATGTTGCAGTTGCACATCATGTATGCCTTCACATAACCAATATGTCTCATGACGGTAATGCCTTGTGAATCCTTGAAAACGAAAGAACATGACAAACACTCGGAAAAACAAATGAGGTTAGCGGAAATGCAAAACCTATCATTCGTGTGGTAAGATACCCAACAAGTGTATGCATCATGCTCATCATAAGAAAGGACAAGGGAGCATTTCATAGTATGGAGGCATATGATGCGATAACAACCAAATACAATAGGCTCGATCAAACAAGCATGCATCTCAAGTAATAAGTCCATGTCTCCACGATCAATCAGCATAGATGCAACTAATGGGGACAAACGACAAAGATCAAGATATATCATGTGAGAGGCATGAACATATATGTCATCAACCCAAGAAAGCGAGTAAGAATGGAACATGGGTGATGCAACAAAGCAAGCAATCATATTGATCAAGTCAAACAAGCTAGTAGTGCGAAGATGCAACATACTAGAAGGAATCATGGCAAGCATGTCATGTGTGCAAATAGTGGGCATGAATAATTCACATGGCATAGCACACGCATGAATGCAAGATATGAGGAAAGTAGCATCAATGTATTGGCGAGAGGCCATGTGTAACTAGCAATGGGACATCATGACTCTCCCAACACAACAAGCATCAATAGTATGAGGCACATGATAAACATGGCAATAGCAACAAGTGTCTCCACCAAGCATGCAAATACACATAGAAGTAGCATAATGGTGAATCTATGTAAGTGCAAGCAAGGGTCACAATTGCATGTCAAAGTTATGGAAAGAGGCATAGCATGCAAAGTGAACATGAGAAAATGGGCATGACGTAACAAGTGATATATAGCCCAAAGCCGTGTGAGAGCCAAGTAGAAGAGATGTGCGTAGTCGTTGCGCGAAGGGAATGGTGGTAAGGATAGTCCACGGGATCCCAAGTCATCATTGCCCTCAAGAGCTCGTTTCGTCAACTCGTGGGATTGTGAGGTTGACGAGTATGTATGACTACCTACACAAAACAAAGACAAGGGGAAAATTGTGTGTGCGTGGTATATGTACACATCATCCATCATGATGTGCACGTGCTTGTGTTGGTTAGCACAAAATATCCAATGCTCAAATAAATGAGATGTGTGATATAGAAACATGTCATCCATCATGATAGGTTTGTTATTATGTATAGCATAATGGAGACTCAAATTGTGTAATGCATCATGAGAAATATGTAGAACATTGTTATTCATGGAATGCATATGGTGCACGCAATTATGGGAATCATGCAAAGTATGGAATGCATCAAAATCTCCTAATATGTATGAGGAAACTATGGGGGTCTCCTCATGAGCATTAGTAGAAACATCACATGGAGAATATTGACAACATCCAAAACAAAGCATATTTGGTTCTATGTGATCATGGCATGGTATAGTAGATGAATTGCGCAAATCATGTAAAGGAAGCATGGCAATATCATCACATGAAAAACAAAAGCCAATGACCATCATCTCGTCATCTATGCCATAGGAGCAAATGGGATTTATTTTAATGGGGCATGCATATCTACTATGTTGAGATTGAAATGATGCAAGATGGGAGATCTCACTCATAGCATACGTCAAGTTCAAAGGGTTGTCAAACATGAAGTAACCAATAGAATTTTCACATGATATCCTATGGACCATAGCATCACAACTAGGCAACTCAACATGCTCATCATCATATTCATCATAAATTGGTAAGTCATGACATGAAGAAGTCGCACTAGCATGAAGCATGGAAATATGTGGGTCAACATCATGCAAGCAATCATTTGCAAGAAAGTCCACTAGTGGGACAAGAGAAGCACCATCACCTATGTTACCTTTGGAGAATCGCTCATGTGTTGTAGGTGAGGTGTCGAAGACCAAGTCGTTGTCATCTTCATCTTGATGGTACCATGTGGGGGTGCATCATCGTCCACCATGGCCATCGTCGTCTCCATTGGAGGTATGGGCTCATCGAGGATAGGCATGTTGTCATGTAGGAGACTGAGCACCAAACAAGAAAACACACTTGGAGTAGACGCTAAGTCGTTAGAAATCATAGTGGCCTCACATGCCGTGTCAACTACCTCACTCACTAAGTGTTGTGGCTCACTCACTCCCTCAAGGATGCTCTCACTCATATGGTTGGTGGAGTCACTCAAATGGCGCTCAACCTCACATAGGATGTGTGGCATGCTCTCATGTGTGGGGCTAGTGATGGTCACACTCATCCTCTCATAGGAAATGCTCTCAATGTCACGTATGGTGGAGTCACTCATGTCACTCATGTGGTAGTGGCTCTCCTCACATGGAACTTGGGGCATCTCTTCATATGTGGGTGTCGGAGAGGTGTTGGTGCAAATGTCTCCATGGTCAACTCCTATCGCCGCCTTGGTTGAAGAGATAGTCCCATGCTCAACCTTCTTGTCGCCGTCTTGTTGTTGGAGGCCCATATGATGTGGCACCTCGTAGCTCGTCTCCATGACCAAAGGGAATTTCCCATGCTCATCCATCTTCCATGAGGGGCTTCCGAAGATGGAAGTGTCGCCCTCGCTCGTAGGTGGTCGCCTTGTTGTTGAAGTAGTCGATGTAGGCGAACTCATGGGAAGTAGGCGAAGATGTCGTACGTCCAAAGGCGAAGATGCCTTGATAGCACATGGCGAAGATGCCGAAGTGGTTGGTGCAGCCGTAGCTCCGTCTTGGTGGTGCTCATCTCGCGGTCTTCTCTTATGCTCATGAAGCTTGGACATGGCGTGAAGTAGGGCTTGTCGGGACTTGTGCATTTGCGCTTGTGGAGCATCTTCATGATGATGTGTAACATCCCAAATTTTCAATTTGGAATGTTATACATGATCATTCATTGCATGGCATATTTTATTGCATTTTGACAAATCCTCGATAAATCCTAAGCAACTCAATGACCCTCGGAGAGAGTTGGGGATTTTCTCGATTTTTCATATTTGATTTTTATCAAATAATAAAACGAGGATTTTGGTTTTAATTATTTTCTCTCTGGAAAAATATTTCATTTAAAAATAAATGAGAGGAGAAAATATGACTTCTCCAAAACAATTGAAATATTGGAGGAAAAATATTAAAATCATATATTGGATTTTATTTGCAATTTTAATTGCATTAAAAAAATTGCACGTTTTCAAAACTGCATTTTTGTGTCAAAAAAATGTTCACCCTGTTCTAATTATTTTAACTAGACGGGGAATTTTTTTTATATATTTTTTGGATTTTTATGTATTTTTCAATGAATTCTTTTCGGCGGAATGTTAAAAAAACGCGCCGCGCCCGTCCGGGCCGAGGCCCAGCCGAGCGGCCGGCCCAGCCGCGCGTCTCCTCCGCGAGCACGCCAGCGCCGCCGCGCCCGTGACCGGCTCGGACTCCGCCGGAGCCCCGCCGCCTTGCCCCCTCCTCCAAGCAGGCCCCCCTCCTTATATACCGCCGCCGCCCCTCCCTCGCCACCCCGAGCCCCGCCCCGACCCGCACCCGCCGCCGCCGGCGGCGCTCGAGGAGCCGCCGCCCCGCTCGCCGAACCCCGCCGCCGTTCGCCGCCCCTCGCCGCCCCAAGCCCGCCCGAGCCCCGCCGCCCTCGCCGCCCCTCACCGAGCCCCCGCTGGAGCCCGCCGACCCCGCCGGAGTTCCGTTTCCGACGAGGTACCGACTCGCCGTCGTTTGCCGGATTTAAAAAAAAAACCGTTCGTTTAAAAAAACCTAGATCGGTTTATTTCTTCGGTTTCATTATTTAGTGGACGTTCACCGACCCGTTCGTTTTAACGAACGTGTTCGTCGGATTTTCTCTGTTAACGAACGTCCGTTCTTTAACCGTTCGTCAGTTTTCTTTTTCGTCGGATTTTTCCGCGATTATCTCAGATCTCGATTTCGGATCGGATCTTCGTTTCTGTTTAACTTTTCGCTCGTTTATCGGAATCAGGCGATTCAAGCGCCTAGAGTTTCGTCTCGAAATTCTCTTTCCGTTTAACCTACTCAAACAAGTTTTTGCTACTGTAAAATTTGATCTAGATCCAGAATAGTAAACGAAGCTTGTTTCTTTCGCCGTTTGATTTTCGTTGCTTCTTTCGAGTTGATTCTTTTTGCAAACCGGAGTTCTTAAGTTGAACTTTCTGGTTGGACCTTTCATTTGAGTTTTACCTGTGCATTAGATGAGTATTTATTGTTTGCTTGCTTGTTTGCGATAGAGTACCCGGAGTGCGCCGCTTGTTACTTCGAATCGCTAGGTTTCGCGGATCATCAGCAAGGCAAGTAACACTTTGATCATACCCTTCCATACCCAGTTTTTATTGCATTAGATCACTCCTCAAACACTGCATGGTTAGGATCTAATTAAATTGTGGGTATTGGGACATAGTTGAGGTAGTACCTATTACCTGTTTTATTTATCAAACCCTTGGGAGTTACTTCTACGTTGTTATTATATTGCCATGCTATGCTCGTAGACGAGGATTGGGTTTGAGAGATTTCTATGACAGATGTGTGATTGTTAATTAATGGTTTACTTAAGGTGGCAACTAAAACTCACATCTGGGTGGATTGAGGTACCTGGGTATTCCAGGATTGCCTGTTTTTATTTTGGACCGCCACCCAGGTTCAAAGGGATCATGAGATTATTCATGCTGGAAACTTCCGTGTGCAGCCACAAGCTATTATGGGCTCTAGCATAGTTGATTAAGTTGTGTGAACTCTTACAGTGGTAGACTAGCAGATGTAGGGGAAAGTAGGTGTAACTGTCTACCCATACGTAAGGTGCAAATACTTCTGATAGACTGTGTCTCGGTCATCCGTTACTCAAACACCATGTAGTGCGAGTAATCCAACGGAGGAGATCGAGTCTTGTGGGGAAAAGTGAGCAAACCTCTGCAGAGTGTACAAACTAATCATGGTTAGCCGTGTCCCCGGTTATGGACAACTTGAGTATCTAGTACTTGGATTATCATGTGAATCTCATAATGTTACTTTAATTAATTTTGTTGGGTTAATGATGATACTTAATTGGGATTGAGATGCTGTCAACCATCTCAATGTTTCACAACCACCATGATAGTTAAATAAAATTTATTCCTTTGCAGTAGGGAAAAATTGGCTTTTCGCAAAAACTTTAACCATAGAGCTTCCCACCAGCCATATATGCATGTAGTATAGCATTATCGTGTTCATTATTCTCTATGTGTTATTTTGCCAGCATATTCCATGTGCGGACCCATTTTCGGGCTGCAACGTTTCATGTTGCAGACTTTTCAGACGACGAGTGAGGTGCTTTAGGTCGTGGTCTTATACTCAGTGATGCCGCTGGAGTTGATGGACTCACTTATCTTCCAAGTCTTCCGCTGTTATCGTTTTTAGATGGCCTTAAGCCATATTTATCATACTTATTCTCTTTGGAGATATTCGATGTAATAAGTGTGTGATTGCTACTCTGTTATAAATCCTCCATTTGTACTGTGCGTGTCAGCATTACTGATCCAGGGATGACACTGGTGCACAGCAGCACAGACCATTTGAGGTCTGGTCTGTACATGATGGTGTCGTTGTCGCACTTGAACTCGTAGTAGATGTCGTTCGTCGTCGTCGTGCACATGATGCTTGGAGGTGACTTGCCCTTCATGACGATGTGGATCACGAACGTGATTGTGGTCGCCATGAAGATGTGGACGTGGACGACTTGCGCTTGCATCATTTTGGCGCTCCGAAGGTGATCGACTTGCTCGCCGCCACCTTGAGGATGATGAAGGGGAAGAAGACTTGTAGTCGGCCACAATGTCTCGTAGTTGATCCTTTAGCTCGCCCAACTTGGTGTCGATGTAGTCCCTTTTCCTTCCTTCGGAGTGTCGTATGTCGATGGCGAGGTTGTCGAGGAGCTCTCGCAAGGTAGATTGTGCACCTTGCATTTCGTGTTGTAGTCCGAAGATGGACATTTTGGTGATGTAGTTGTTCGCGCTGTCGTTGTTGTCGAAGACCGGAGATGAAATGCCTTGCCTATCCATCACAAGACTCGAGCAAATATGGGTGGAGGAAAGGAGAGAGCTATACCAAATGTACCCTGACCGATGTTGAAGATGGATCAATGATCACTCAATGATGTAACAAGGAAATAGCACAATTGGTACCGATCTCGTCGATTTCTCACACCTACACAAGTAAGGCTTATGGTGGAGCTCGGCGAGGATAGTGGCACAAAAATTTGATGCAAAATGTTAGCAAGAGTCAATAATGTTGAAAGAGATTCACAAATTTGCAAGTGTAACAAGTAGACCAATAGCAATGAATGGCACATGGAAACGCACACACGGATAGATAAATGTGGTCGTGCAACCAAGGAATGAGCACAAAATGTGGAATCCACGGAAAACGCTCGTGTTGCACAACTCAAGAGAGACGCTAGCACGATTTCTCTATAGGCGGATACGACACTTGTGCACAACCTATAAGATGCAAAATGCATTGGCTTTGCTCATCCATACGGATCTACTCCTTGGGAGAGACCGCGGCCCCTCCACGGAGACGATCCACGTTGGATTCAAGACCCCCTCTTGGGTGGCCCCATCAAGACCTCCTCACGGAGAAGAACTGGTTACCCTATGTATCGTCCCTTGTTGATCGTGGATCGTGTATCTCTTTGTGTTTCGGGGATCTAGCACATGTGTTATTGTTCTTGTTGGTTTGAGTGATTCTCTCGTGTTTCCCCTCGTTTTCCCCTCGTGTTCTTCGTGTTCTTCGCGGGATCCGCTCCTTTCATGAAGATCGGCATGTTAGGGTTCTACCCTACATCATCTTGGTATCATGAGCCACGTTGATCACGATTTCGGAGCCCCCCTCTTTGTTTTCTAGCCTTCTTTTGCTTGATTTCGTCCTAAATCCGAAAATCCCCACCAAAAATAGCCCCAATTTTTTTTGATTTGTTGGTTTGGATGATGTTTTGTTGATTTTGATCCATGGATTCGTTGTGTTTCAAGTGGATCTAGCCTTCCCCATCTCTTCCCCCATTTCCATCCACAAATTCTCCCCAATTTTGACCTTGGAAATCGAATTTTTCCGCCCCCGTTCTCAGATCTCGAATTTAGGGTTCGTCCCGGAAGAAATTCCACGACCCCCGGAACTTCCGGACTCCCCTGGAACTTCCGTCCCAGCCCCGGAACTTCCGGGCTAAACAGAAAGTTTACCCCAAAAATCCCCAGACTCCCCGCAACTTTTCTACGACCCCCGAAACTTCCGGCAACCCCCCGGAACTTCCGGCAATAACCCCGGAACTTCCAGCCTAACCAGAAACTTTCCCCGAAATTTCAGCATCAGCCTTCTTCACCGTTTTCATCACAACTTTTCACTCTGTACTCTGATTTGGGTGTTCTTTGGCTCGTTTTGAAGCTATCGACGTGCCCGAGGTCCTCACATTGGTTTCACCACCATTTGACTCCATAAAATTGTTGGAACTTTGGCATTTTTTCCTAGTCCTTCCACCATAACATCCGCAATACCACCATAGCCTTCTGCAACCTAACCCTTTTTGTTCCCCATAGCATTTGAGGTTGTTTGAGTAGTGACTTGTGTCTCCTAAGGTTTTTAGGCTACTTAGGGACTGTTGCTTCTTCATCAACCACCACCATAACTTCCGCATAGGCTTGCCCATCATACACTTTCACAACCCCAACTTAACCCAATTTTGTTTGTGTTGTGAGTTGTGTCTGCTAAGGTGTTTCGGCTACTTAGGGACCTTCTACCAACTCCGACACTGTGTATAGCCCATCATACTCTTCCGCCACCTTAACCCATTTTGACCGGGTTTCCACCAATACTTCCGCAACCACCACCGCATTCCCGCTACCACCATTTTGCCATTTGACATTTGAGATTTTGAGTTCGCGGTTTTTCCGTTTCCCAAGGTGTTTCGGCTAATTGGGGTCGGGTATCCATCGTCTTGGTGTCTACATCAAGAACACTGCCACTCATCGTCGCCATTGATGGTAACCTATATCATCTTGTTATAGTGGTATCCAATCATTGTACATTCTCCTTGCAATTGCATTGATAACCCCTAGCCCATTTTGTGTCACTTGCCTATCGAGACTAGCCATTGAGTATTGGCAGCAACGTTACTTGTGCACATTAGGATCATCGATACACTTTCCATTGCATACATACCATATCATATTGGTATCATATGATATCTTGTGTCACAAGTTTGTTCCCGCATATATACAATTGCTATCTTGGTTTGTGCATTGTGCAAAAGTGGCCATACAAAAAAAGAAGAGAATAAGCTTTTAGGCACACGAGAAAGAGCAAAAAAGCTTGTAAGAAATAGCCATAGCATCATACCACATTGCACATAAGATTGTCATATCTGATCATACAGGATCATCTTGAGAAACACCAGGAACCACACATATATAGCATACTTGGGATAGAAATTTTATCCATTTTGCATCTTATAGGTTGTGCACAAGTGTCCTATCCGCCTATTGAGCAATCGTGCTAGCGTCTCTCTTGAGTTGTGCAACACGAGTGTTTTCCGTGGACTCCACACTTTGTGCTCATTCCTTGGTTGCACGACCCCATTTATCTATCCGGGTGTGCGTTTCCGTGTGCCTTTCATTGCTATTGGTCTACTTGTTTCACTTGCGAATTTGTGAATATTTTTCAACATTATTGACTCTTGCTAACATTTTGCATCAAATTTTTGTGCCACAATCCTCACCGAGCTCCACCATAAGCCTTATTTGTGTAGGTGTGAGAGATTGACAAGATCGGTACCAATTGTGCTATTTCCTTGTTACATTATTGAGTGATCATTGATCCATCTTCAACATCGGTCAAGGTACATTTGGTATAGTTCTTCTCTTTCTCCCACTCATATTTGCTCGAGTCTTGTGATGGATAGGCAAGGCATTTCATCTCCGGTCTTCGACAACAACGACGGCGTGAACAACTACATCACCAAAGCGTCCATCTTCGATCGACAACGACAAATGCAAGGCGCACAATCAAGATTGCGAGAGCGCATCGAGAACCTCTCCATCGACATTCGTCACTCCGAAGCAAGGAAAAGGGACTACATCGACGACAAGCTTTCCGCACAATAGGAGGAGCAAGATGCAAGGATGGAGGAGATTCGAGCCTTGATCAAGTCTACTTCCCCTTCGTAATCCTCAAGGCGGTGACGTTCAAGTCACAAGTCTTCGGAGCGCAAACATGATACAAGCGCAAGTCGTCCACGTCCACATCTCCATGGTGACCACCATCACGTCCGTGATCCACATCGTCATGAAGAGCAAGTCACCTCCGAGCATCATGTGCACGACGACGACGAACGCCATCGAGCTCAAGCACGACAACGACACCATCATCATGAATATGCTCGCCAAGCGCAAATGCACAAGTCCCAACAATCCCTACTTCACGCCAAGTCCAAGCTTCATGAGCACAAGTGAAGACCGCGAGACAAGCACCACCAAGACGAAGCTATGGCTACCACCACCACTTCGGCATCTTCGCCAAGTGCTATCGAGGCATCTTCGCCTTTGGACGTACGGCAACTTCACCTACTTCCCACGAGTACGCCTACAACGACTTCATCAAGTCCAAGGCGACCACCTACAAGCGAGGGCGACACTTCCATCTTCGGAAGCCCCTCAAGGAAGATGGCCGAGCATGGGAACTTCCCTTCGGTCATGGAGACAATCTATGAGGTGCCACATCATATGGACCTCCAACAACAAGACGGCGACAAGAAGGTTGAGCATGGGACTATCCCTTCAACCAAGGCAGCGATAGGAGTTGAGCATGGAGACATTTGCACCTACATCTCTCCGACACCTACATATGACAAAATGCCCCAATTGCCTTGTGAGGAGAGCCACCACCACATGAGTGACATGAGTGACTCCACCATATGTGACATTGAGAGCATTTCCTATGAGAGGATGAGTGTGACCACCACTAGCCCCACACATGAGAGCATGCCACACATCCTATGGGAGGTTGAGCGCCATTTGAGTGACTCCACCAACCATATGAGCGAGAGCATCTTACCGGGAGTGAGTGAGCCACAACATTTAGTGAGTGAGGTAGTTGACATGGCATGTGAGGCCACTATGATTTCTAACAACTTAACCTCTACTCCGAGTGTGTTTTCTTTTGTTCTAGGTCTCCTACATGACGACATGGCTACCCTCGATGAGTCCATACCTCCAATGGAGACGACGATGGCCATGGTGGACGATGATGCACTGCCAACTTGGTTCCATCAAGATGAAGATGACCGCGACTTGGTCTTCGACACCTCACCTACAACACATGAGCGATGCTCCAAAGGTAACATAGGTGATGGTGCTTCTCTTGTCCCACTAGCGGACTATCTTACCAATGATTGCTTGCATGATGTTGACCCAACTATTCCCATGCTTCATGCTAGTGCGACTTCTTCATGTCTTGACTTACCTATTTATGATGAATATGATGATGAGCATGTCGAGTTTCCTAGTTGTGATGCTATGCTCCATATGATATCTTGTGAAAATTCTTTTGGTCACATCCTATTTGACAACCCATTAAACTTGTCATATGCTATGAGTGAGATCTCCCATATTGCATCATTTCAATCTCAACATAGTAACTATGCATTCCCCATTAAAGTAAACCCCATTTGCACTTATGGCATAGATGACGAGATGATGGTCATTGGCTTTTGTTTTTCATGCGATGATATTGCTATGCTTCCTTTACATGATTTGCGCAATTCATCTACTATGCCATGCCATGAACACATTGCTTCGGATATGCATTGTTTTGGATGTTGTCAATATTCTCCATGTGTTGTTTCTACTAATGCTCATGAGGAGACCCCCATAGTTTCCTCATACATATTAGGAGATTTCGAGGCATTCCATACTTTGCATGATTCCCATAATTGCGTGCCACCATATGCATTCCATGAATAACAATGCTGTACATATTTCTCATGATGCTTTACACAATTTGAGTCTCCATTATGCTATACATAATAACAAACCTATCATGATGGATGACATGTTTCTATATCACGCATCTCACTTATTTGAGCATTGGCTATTTTGTGCTAACCAACACATGCACGTGCGCATCATGATGGATGATGTGTACATATACCACGCACACACAATTTTCCCTTTACGTTTGTTTTGTGTAGGTACTCATGTATACTCGTCAACCTCACAATCCCATGAGTTGACGAAACGAGCTCTTGAGAGCAACGACAATTTGGGATCACGTGGACTACCCTTACCACCGTTCTCTTCGCGCAATGACTGCGCGCATCTATTCTAGTTGGCTCTCACATGGCTATGGGCTATTTACCACTTGTCACCTTATGCCCATACTATCATGTTCACTTTGCATGCTATGCCTCTTTACATAATCTTGCCATGCAATTGTGACCCTTGCTTGCATCTACCCACCATTCACCATTATGCTACTCCTATGTGTATTTGCATGCTTGGTGGAGATACTAGTAGCTATTGCCATGATTTGTTTGTGCCCCATGTTATTGATGTTTGTTGTGTTGGGAGAGTCATGATGTCCCATTGCTATTTACATCTGGCCTCTCGCCAATACATTGATGATATTTTGCTCATACCTTGATTTCATGCTTGTGATATGTCATGTGCATTATTCATGCTCACTATTTGCACCCATGACATGATTGCCATGATTCCTTCTAGTACGTTGCATCTTCGCACTACTAGCTTGCTTGACTTGATCATTATGATTGCTTGCTTTGTCGCATCACCCATGTTCCATTCTTACTCGCTTTCTTGGGTTGATGACATATATATTCATGCCTCTCACGTGATATATCTTTATCATTGTCTCTTGTGCCCATTAGTTGCCTCTCTCATATCTACTTGTAGTGAGTGCAACCATACTATGCCTATTGATCTTGGAGACTTTGGCACCATACTTGTGATGCATGCTTGTTTACTTGAGCCTACTGTATTTGGTTGTTCTCGCATCATATGCCTCCATACTATGAAATGCTCCCTTGTCCTTTCTTATGATGAGCATGATGCATACACTTGTTGGGTATCTTACCACACGAATGATAGGTGTGGCATTTGCACTAACCTCATTGGTTTTTCCGAGTGTTTGTCATATTCTTCCATTTTGAAGGATTCACAAGGCATTACCGTCATGAGACATATTGGTTATGTGAAGGCATACATGATGTGCAACTCCAACATCCTTAAGAAACTCCTAAAGGTGACCTCCTTCCCTTTGAGCCATCCTCACATATGCAAATTGGATGGGTCTTTGTTTCATTGTTGTTTCCTTCTTGTTGTCTACATGGTACATCTTGTGCACAGAGGAGCGACATTGGAGATTGGCTCTATGGACCTTTACATTGAGGAGCGCTCGGACTTATTGGATGTACCTTCGAACCTCCACTCATGCCACGACATCGAGCTTTGGTAGATCAACACTCCTCTGACTTTTTGTACCACCACATCCATATTTGTTGATTGTGCTACCACATGTCATGCTCGCTGGACATATCATACTCACCACAAGTTTGCACCCTATGCATGGATTGACTCACATTATGCTTGCCTTGTTGCAACAATTTTCATGTCATCCATGATATATGAGCTTGTGCATTTCCTTGGCATTTGTTGTGATCTTCCTTGATGGCATATTCATACATCATGATCATATTGCCTACCATCAATTGCATGATAACATGTTCATATTGAGCATCCATTGCCATATTCATGCTATTGATAAACCATCTCACTATGGCATCATTTTGCACCGTGGTTGCATTGATCACATTCACAATACATTTGTGTGCACAATGAATGCTTTTGCTCCCATGAATGCTTTACATGTCATTTTACATCATTTGGATAAGCATCTCATGGCTTTTCATGAACAATTCCTTCGGACGAACTCATGCTTATTTGATGGACACCTTGTGTGTGCTAACCATTGTATTTTCGAGTGTCGTTTGTGTTTGCGCTTTTTGCATGTATACCACTCCGGTGACACCTTGGAGTACTTGGATTGCGCCATGTCTTCAACTCCTCCAACTTCAAGTCCGTCCACAACAACCGTTTCCATGGTGATGAGGATCATGATCCGAGGTCGGATCTTTCCCAAGGGGGGATATGATGCAGAGCATCCCACGTTCATCCCCATGTACACTCCGACTACTCTCCAAGCCCCAAGAGGACATATGACGAGACCTCGACCATACGCCATTGGACACAAGGTGAACTCACTCCTCTTCGAACTGTCACTTTCCACATGTGAGACATGGCTACTACCTCATGCATGGACCTTGCACATACTCAGGTACAACCGAGACGACCATGGAGCATCCAAGGACCAAGGCCAAGCATGGAAGAGGAGAAGGAAGAAGAAGCAGGGACAAGCTTCTTTAAAGCCCGGAACTTCCGGCCTCTGCCCGGAACTTTCGACCCCCGGTCCTTCCGGCCTGGCCGGAACCTCCGGCCCCGGACCTTCCGGCCTGCCCGAAACCTCCGGCCCCTGGATTCCAGACCAGCCCCGAGCGCGCCAACTCTCTGGTTAGCCCGGAACCCGGCCGGAACCTGACCGGAACTTCCAGAGCCCGGAACTTCCGGCCTTCCTGCACGCAGAGTCTTTGGGCCGAAGCCCGTGTACCTGTTTCTCCCCTCACTTACCCCTTCGTGGCTCTAGACTATATATACTCCCCCACCTCCACCATTTTAGGGTTAGCATTAGTTTAGCTCATACTTGAGATAGAGCATTGCTCATCCATACAGATCTAATCCTTGGGAGAGACCGCGGCCCCTCCACAGAGACGATCCACGTTGGATTCAAGACCCCCTCTTTGGTGGCCCCATCAAGACCTCCTCACGAAGAAGAACCGGTTACCCTATGTATCGTCCCTTGTTTATCGTGGATTGTGTATCTCTTTGTGTTTCGAGGATCTAGCACGTGTGTGATTGTTCTTGTTGGTTTAAGTGATTCTCTCATGTTTCCCCTCGTTTTCTCCTCGTGTTCTTCGTGGGATCCGCTCATCTCGTGAAAGATCGGGCCACTAGGGTTCGCGGGATCATGTTTCGAGGATCTAGAACATGAGGAGAAAACGAGGGTAAACACGAGGGGAAACACGAGAGAATCACTCAAACCAATGAGATGTAGTCACACATATGCTAGATCCTCCAAACACAAAGAGATACACGATCCACAATCAACAAAGGACGATACAAAGGGTAACCGGTTCTTCTCCGTGAGGAGGCCTTGAATCCACGAGGGGATCTTCCCATGAGGGGTCTTGAATCCAAGATGGATCTTCTCCGAAGAGGGGCCGCAGTCTCTCTCGAGGAGTAGATCCGTATGGATGAGCAAAGCTCTATCTCTAATATGAGCTAAACCTATGCTAACCCTAACTAGGAGGAGGTGGAGGAGTATATATAGTCTATGGAGACGAAGGGGTAAGTGAGGGGTACATGGGCCTCGGCCCGCAACACTGTGCATAGACAGGCGTCGGACGTCCGATCGTTACCGAACGTCCGGTGACTCGCGGGGGACCGGACGTCCGAGAAGCGTCGGAAGTCCGAAGTTTCGGCTCGGGTGTGGATTTGTCGGTCGTCCGGTCGGGGCCGGTCGTCCGGGCGCTGGAGGATGTCGGTCGTCCGGTCGGGGCCGGTCGTCCGGGCACTGTAGGTCTCGCTGGCTGGGAGTTGGGCTGGCTAGTGAAGACTCCAGGCGTCGGACGTCCGGTCCAGACCGGTCGTCTGGTGGCTGTAGATTTCCGGCAGCTTCTTCTCTTGGTCCTTGTACTTGGCGTCCTTGCTAGCTGGTCCGTTGGATGTGGTGGCTCCATGGCTTTCCTCTAAGTACCTGATCATGCATAGCACACACGTTGGAGGTAGTAGCCATATCTCACATGTCGAAAGTGAAGGTTCAGAGAGGAGCGAGTTCACCTTGTGTCCAATGGCGTATATTCGAGGTCTCGTCATATGTATACTTGGGGCTTGGAGAGTAGTCGGAGTGTACATGGGGATGAACGTGGGATGCTCCGCATCAATTGAGCTCTTCTTATTGATGAAGCTAGTAATAAGCAAACTACAAAGGAAAGGAAAAAAAGACAAAGGAAAATATCTGCATGAATCTTCGCGTAACATTAATGGCATAAGACCTAGATGTGCATTACTTAGAGCACATCTAGATGTGCTTTAGCAATACTGTCAAACAAAACCCCTAGTCATCATTGCAAATAGCGTAGAACATGGCTAATGCGACAACCACAACTACACATGCTAGTTCCTTCTTGTCTCTTGCTTTCATCTGTTGCCTGTGATTGCTTCTTTCTTGCTTCATCGTACTGATTGTACATTCCAGATCAACCAGTTTCTTCTTCAGCTTTACGTTATCTTCTACGAGCTTGGTGATAAAACGCCGAGCCCTGCTATGCCATTCTTCATCCAGCCAGTTAACAAAGGCACAAGCCTCATATCCTTGCCAATGTTAAATATTATTCAGGAGGAGCGGTGGCATTAACTCAAGTAAAATGATGAACTTAGCACTAACCTCTAAGCGGCAACTAAGAAACCACATGCAAATGTCGAATCCCCCCATGCATACACATCGAGCGGGAGTGTGCCCGTGCACACAACTCAGCTTTTGGTACTTCTCGGTGGCGCAAAACTCGGAGTCGAACTCGTGTTGCGGGAGTCTGGAGTCATGCCCCGGATCCGGCGGCAGATCGCTTTCCTGATGCGGGGGGGGGGGGGGGGGGTCATTCAGGACAGAATCAACAAGGAGCTACTTTGGACATGCTAAACAAGATCGGGATAGATTGGAACCCGACAGGATGATTCGGATCCGTAGTCACCTGCCTTCTAATGACCTTAGGCAAGTGCTCGGCGGCGTCCGCCATCCTGGTGGCGATACGAGCAGGAGCAGCCGCACCGAAACCATCAGCACCATTCGTCCGCATTACCTCAATGTCAGTGCCACGCGAGGGAATTTGGAGGCTATCTAGGGATTTGGGGGAAATGGGGAAACTGTGGGGATAAGCTAATAGTCAAGAACTACTTATGGCACTATATGTTGTATACGACACAATCTTTATACATGTCGTTTGTGTTAGGTATTACAGCTTGACACATGATTTCTGCACCAAACTGTGTGAGAAGATAACGTAGATGAGACATGGTTGCCGTGATATAACTGTATGTGATGTACTACCCTGTACATATAATTGAGTTATAGTTATAGCATGTAAACAGCCGCTCTGCGGATATCCATCAAAAAATAAAACAGCCGGTCTGCATATAGAGATGGCGGCAGCGGCCTAGGTAGCGGCTACCGGAGAAGAGGTCCAATCCTCGGTCGGTGGGCGGTGGTGGCTGATGTTTGCTCGAACTACGTCGGTATTTCCCCAAAGAGGAAGGGATGATGCAGCGCAACAACGGTAGGTATTTCCCTCAGTGATGAGGCCAAGGTTATCGAAGTAGTAGGAGAACCACACAACACTACGTAAACAACACCTGCACACAAATAACAAATAGTCGCAACCAGGCATATTGAAGGGGTTGTCACTCCCTTTCGGGTAACGGCGCCAGAAATTGGCAAAAGGACGGGAGAAAGTTGTAATAGATTGAATAAATAGATCACAAATAAAGTAAAGTGCAACAAGGTATTTTTCTATTTTTGGATTAATAGATTTGAAAATAAAGGCAAATAAAAATAGATAGCAAAGGCAAATATAATGAAGAAGAGACCTGGGGCCATAGATTTCACTAGGGGCTTCTCTCGGGAAAATAGCAAACGGTGGGTAAACAAATTACTGTTGGGAAATTGATAGAACTTCGAATAATCGTGACGGTATCCAGGCAATGATCATTATATAGGCATCACGTCCAAGATTAGTACACCGACTCCTGCCTGCATCTACTACTATTACTCCACACATCGACCGCTATCCAGCATGCATCTAGTGTATTAATTAAGTTCATGGAGAAATGGAGTAATGTAATAAGAACAATGACATGATGTAGACAAGGTCTATTTATGTAGAAATAGACCCCATCTTGTTATCCTTAATAGCAACGATACATACATGTCGGTTCCCCTTCTGTCACTGGGAGCGAGCACCGTAAGATCGAACACATCACAAAGCACCTCTTCCCATGGCAAGATAAATAGATCAAGTTTGCCAAACAAAACCCAGATACCGCAGAAGAAATATGAGGCTATAAGCAATCATGCATATAAGAGACCAAAGAAGACTCAAATAAATTTCATGGATAAAAACATAGATCTCATCATAAACTCAAAGTCATCGGATCCCAACAAACACACCGCAAAAAAGAGTTACATCATATGGATCTCAAAGAGACCATTGTATTGAGAATCAAAAGAGAGAGAGAGGAAGCCATCTAGCTACTAACTACGGACCCGTAGCTCTACAATGAACTACTCACGCATCACCGGAGAGGCACCAATGGGCATGATGAACCCCTCCGTGATGGTGTCTAGATTGGATCTGGTGTTTCTGGAACTTGCGGCGGCTGGAATTGATTTTCGTCGACTCCCCTAGGGTTTCGGGAATATTGGGGTATTTATAGAGCGATGAGGCGGTGCGGGAGGCCACCGATGTGGGCCAAACCACTTGGGCGTGCCTGGGGGCCCAGGCGCGCCCTGGTGGGTTGTTCCCTCCTCGGGGCACCCCCTAGGTGCTTCTCCAGCCCATTGGCTTTCTTCTGGTCCATAAAAATTCCACAAAAACTTTCATTGCATTTGGACTCCGTTTGGTATTGATTTCCCGCGATGTAAAAAACAAGCAGAAAACAGCAAATGGCACTGGGCACTATGTCAATAGGTTAGTACCAAAAAATGATATAAAATGATTGTAAAACATCCAAGAATGATAATATGACAGCATGGAACAATCAAAAATTATAGGTACGTTGGAGACGTATCAACATCCCCAAGCTTAATTCCTGCTCGTCCTCGAGTAGGTAAATGATAAAAACAGAATTTTTGTTGTGAAATGTTGTCTAACATATTCATCACATTTTCTTTCTTTGTAGCATGGACATTTGGACTTTTATATGGTTCAAAGCAATAGTCTAGTTTTGACATGAGGACTTTAATACTCAAGCATATCAACAAGCAACCATGTCCTTCAAAATATCAACACTAAAGCAAGTTATCCCTAGCCCATTATGCTCAATCATTGATCCATTCATGAAACACACTCGCATATTAGCTACACCTAATGCTCAAGTACGATCATAGTGCCCCTTAGTTGGTGCTTTATAAGAGAAGATGGAGACTCAAATATTTTTTTTTGCATAAAGTAAAGAAAGGCCCTTTGGAGAGGGAAGTAGGGATTTGTAGAGGTGCTAGAGCACAAAGCGAAAAATATAGATAAAAATATTTTGGGAGGCATGCTTTTCCTGTCAACGAAAACGGTCGAGTAGTTCCCAATACTTTCCATGCTAGATATATCATAGGCGGTTCCCAAACAGAACATAAAGTTTATTCCTTTTTCCACCATACTTACACTTTCCATGGCTAGACGTATCCACGGGTGCCTTCCATACCAACACTTTCCAAGGAATTTATTATTTGACAACATAAAGTAAATTCATTTTTCATTTAGGGACTGGGCATCCCTAATACCTTTGCCGTACGCTCGTGCAATGACAAGTGAATAAACACTCATCGTGAGAATAACACATCTAGCATGGAAAGTATGATCCATACCTTTGTCGGGACTGGCTTTATGTAGAAATAGACCCCATCTTGTTATCCTTAATAGCAATGATACATACGTGTCGGTTCCCCTTCTGTCACTGGGAGCGAGCACCATAAGATCGAACACATCACAAAGCACCTCTTCCCATTGCAAGATAAATAGATCAAGTTTGCTAAACAAAACCCAGATACCGGAGAAGAAATATGAGGCTATAAGCAATCATGCATATAAGAGATCAAAGAAGACTCAAATAACTTTCGGATAAAAACATAGATCTCGTCATAAACTCAAAGTTCATCGGATCCCAACAAACACACCGCAAAAAAGAGTTACATCATATGGATCTCAAAGAGACCATTGTATTGAGAATCAAAAGAGAGAGAGAGGAAGCCATCTAGCTACTAACTACGGACCCGTAGCTCTACAATGAACTACTGACGCATCATCGGAGAGGCACCAATGGGCATGATGAACCCCTCCGTGATGGTGTCTAGATTGAATCTGGTGTTTCTGGAACTTGCGGCGGCTGGAATTGATTTTGTCGACTCCCCTAGGGTTTCTGGAATATTGGGGTATTTATAGAGCAATGAGGCGGTGCGGGAGGCCACCGAGGTGCGCACAACCCACCTGGGCGTGCCTGGGGGCCCAGGCGCGCCCTGGTGGGTTGTGCCCTCCTCGGGGCACCCCCTAAGTGCTTCTCCAGCCCATTGGGTGTCTTCTGATCCATAAAATTCCACAAAAACTTTCGTTGCATTTGGACTCCATTTGGTATTGATTTCATGCGATGTAAAAAACAAGCAGAAAACAACATATGGCACTGGGCACTATGTTAATAGGTTAGTAGCAAAAAATAATATAAAATGATTGTAAAACATCCAAGAATGATAATATGACAGGATGGAACAATAAAAAATTATAGATACGTTGGAGACGTATCAACATCCCCAAGCTTAATTCCTGCTCGTCCTCGAGTAGGTAAATGATAAAAACAGAATTTTTTATGTGAAATGTTGTCTAACATATTCATCACATTTTCTTTCTTTGTAGCATGGACATTTGGACTTTTATATGGTCCAAAGCAATAGTCTAGTTTTGACATGAGGACTTTAATACTCAAGCATATCAACAAGCAACCATGTCCTTCAAAATATCAACACTAAAGGAAGTTATCCCAAGCCCATTATGCTCAATCATTGATCCATTCATGAAACACACTCGCATATTAGCTACACCCAATGCTCAAGTATGATCATAGTGCCCCTTAGTTGGTGCTTTATAAGAGAAGATGGGGACTCAAATAAAAATATTGCATAAAGTAAAAGAAAGGCCCTTCGGAGAGGGAAGTAGGGATTTGTAGAGGTGCTAGAGCTCAAAGCGAAAAAGAGAGATAAAAATATTTTGGGAGGCATGCTTTTCCTGTCAACGAAAACGACCGAGTAGTTCCCAATACTTTCCATGCTAGATATATCATAGGCGGTTCCCAAACAGAAAATAAAGTTTTTTCCTTTTTCCACCATACTTACACTTTCCATGGCTAGACGTATCCACGGGTGCCTTCCATACCAACACTTTCCAAGGAATTTATTATTTGACAACATAAAGTAAATTCATTTTTCATTTAGGGACTGGGCATACCTAATACCTTTGCCGTACTCTCGTGCAATGACAAGTGAATAAACACTCATCGTGAGAATAACACATCTAGCATGGAAATATATTAGCCACCCCCGGTCATACTTAGTGCAAAATGAAGGCTAGCAAAAGATTGAGAAGCGACCAACCAAGAAACGAAAAATCTCATAAGCAAGCATTAAGCGTAGCTAACACCGAATAATGCACCACAAGTAGGATGTAATTTCATTGCATAACTATTCACTTTAGGGAATCAAAAACCTTAACACCAATATTCTTACTAAAGCACAATTACTCATCAACATGACTCAGATATCACTATCATCATATCTCAAAACTACTATAGAGAATGAAGTTTATTTTGTCCAATGATCTTCATGAAAGTTTTTATTATATCTTCCTTGGATATCTATCAATTTGGGACTAGATTTCATATGTTTCTTTTGATAGCTCAAACAAATATAAGTGAAGATTATGAGCATAAATATTTCTTTCTCTCAAAATAATTTAGGTGAAGAAAGAGGAAATTTCTTAAAATTTTTACTAACTCTCAAATAAATCTAAGTGAAGCATGTTAAAAAAATAACAAAGCACACCGAGCTCAAAAAGATGTAAGTGAAGCACTAGAGCAATTCCCTAGCTCATAAAGATTTAAGTGAAGCATAGAGAGTAATTCTAACAAGTCATAGAATAATTTTGGCTCTCTCAAATAGGTGTGTCCAGCAAGGATTCATGATTTAAAACAAAAAGAAAAACAAGCAAAGACTCATATCATACAAGACGCTCCAAGCTAAACTCATAATATGTGACAAATAAAAATATAGCTCCAACTAAAATACCGATGGTTGTTAGAAGAGAGAGGGGGTGCCACTCGGGGGCATCCCCAAGCTTAGTTGTTTGATACTTCTTGAGTATTATCTTGGTGTGCCACGGGCATCCCCAAGCTTAGCCTTTTGCTAATCCTTATTCCTTCATCCATTGCGATCTCACCCAAAACATGAAAACTTCAATCACAAAAAACTTAACAAAAACCTTTGTGAGATCTGTTAGTATAAGAAAGCAAATCACTACTATAAGTACTGTTGCAAACCCATTCATATTTTATTTTTGTATTATATCTACTGTATTCGAACTTTTCTATGGCAAAAACTCTTCAAAGAAAACCATTGAATCATCAAAACAAGCGCACAACACAAAGAAAACAGAATTTGTCAAAAACAGAACAGTCTGTAATAATCTAGATATTTCGAATACTTATGTAACTCCAAAAATTCTGAAACATTAGGACAACGTAGGCAATTTGTATTTCAATCTTGTGTAAAAAATACAGAATTTTATCACGCAACTGTGATTTTTAACAATTCTGTGACTGGCGCACAAAGTTTCTGTTTTTCAGCAAGATCAAATCAACTATCACCCAACATGATCCCAAAGGCTTTGCTTGGCAAACACTAATCAAAACATGAAAAACACGATCATAACAGTAGCATAATTGTGCAAACACTCAAGAACAGAAAGAAAAAGACAAAAATAAATTTTATTCATTTGGTTGCCTCCCAACAAGCGCTATCGTTTTACGCACCTAGCTAGGCATAAGATTTAAATGATGCTCACATGAAAGATAGTAATTAAAACACGAAGAGAGCATCATGTAACATGTGAAAAACACTTTTAAGTCTAACATACTTCCTATGCATAGGCATTTTATAAGAAAACAAATTATCAAGACAAGAATTTTTAGCATATGCAAGGTAGAAGAATAAAACATTGACGATCTCAACATAAAGAGAGGTAATTTAGTAACATAAAAAATTTCCACCACAATATTTTAATCTCTCATAATAGTTACATGTGGGATCATAATCAAATTCAACAACATAGCTATCATATCAAATTTTCTCTTCATGATCCACATGCATAAAAGTTTTATAATCTTCCAAGATAGTGGGATTAACATCAACTAAAGTCATGACCTCTCAAAGCCCACTTTTACTAAAAATTGTACAAGATTGAACACCCTCCAAATATGTGGGATTATTTTTACTAGAGTTGACACTCTTCCGAACCCACTTTCAATATTATTGCAAACATATTCATCATGAGGATTAAATAAACTATCAAGATCAAAAGAATCATTATCACCCCAATCATGATCATTGCAATAAGTAGTGGACATAGCAATATTAGCATCCCCAGGCTTGGGGTTTTGCATATTATTAGCACAACTGACATTAATAGAATTTATAATAACATCATTGCAATCTTGCTTTTCATCCAAGGAGCTATCATGAATCACTTTATAAATTCCTTCTTTTAACACTTCATCACAATTTTTCAGATTCATGAATCTCAAGCTAAACTTCATAAAGATAATCTAGCGCACTCCACTTACTAGCAATTGGTTCATCATAATTTGCTCTTTTAAAAAGATTAGCAACTAGATGAGGATCCATATCCATAGATTTTTAGCAAGCGAAGATGCAAGCAAATAAGAGATACATGGCAACACAAGCAAACAAGAGATCTCACACAAAAAAGGGCAAACAGAAAGAAGGCGAATAAAACGGCAATTTTTTGTGAAGTGGGGGAGAGGAAAATGAGAGGCAAATGGCAAATAATATAAATTGCAAGGAGATGAGATTTTTTATTAGGAACCTGGTAGATGTTGATGATGTCTCCCCAGCAACGGTTCTAGAAATTCCTTTTGATATTTGCTTGAACTACGTCAGTATTTCTCTAAAGAGGAAGGGATGATGCAGCACAACAACGGTAGGTATTTCCATCAGTGATGAGACCAAGGTTATCGAACTAGTAGGAGAACCACGCAACACTACCTAAGTAACACCTGCACACAAATAACAAATACTCTCAACGCGACGTATTAAAGGGGTTGTCAATCCCTTTCGGGTAACGGTGCCAGAAATTGGCAAAAGGACGGGAGAAAGTTGTAATAGATTGAATAAATAGATCGAAAATCAAATCAAGTGCAGTAAGGTATTTTTGTATTTTTGGATTAGTAGATCTGAAAATAAAGGCAAATAAAAATAGATCGAAAAGGCAAATATAATAAAGAAGAGACCAGGGGGCCCTAGATTTCACTAGTGGCTTCTCTCGAGAAAAATAGCAAACGGTGGGTAAAAAAATTACTATTGGGCAATTGATAGAATTTCAAATAATCATGACGATATCCAGGCTGTCGGCGTCCTCGGACCGGGGATGCCTTGACTTGCCTGCCTGCGGCCCACGACGTGGCTCCGTCGGTGGCCTGGTACGGCCCACCTTCAGCAACAACAGCCCAAGACCCTCACGAGGGGCCAAGCCTCACGAGGCGGACGACACCAAGACCTCCCTGGGGGGCGGCCTCACTAGGCTGGCTCCCGAGGAGCGGAGATATCTATGCAAGGTGCACCTCGCGAGCATATGACGTGAGCCATGAAAACCAAGGCCAGGCGGGCGCCAGTGGGCGCAGTGTACCAGTTTCCTCTTTGGTGCTAAGGAGGCAAGCGCAGGCCTGGGGTCCCGAGGAATCAAGCGAAGGTTTCCATATCGGTGCAACAAGACTAAGACTGCCAGGACGGCAAGACGGAGGTCATCGTGGAGCCCACTGCAGCGTCACCACCAGAGACTTTTGCAGGAGAAGACCACTTTTGTCAGGATAGCTTGTACTAGTTGTCTCCCTTCGAATTTAGCCATTGTGGGATCCCTTCCCACCTACATTTCGGGAGAGGACAAGGGCCACTATAAATAGGACTTAGCCACCACGATAAAGGGGAGGGCTGGACGGATCATTGAAATCATCCTCTCACCCACCAGCTCATCGAGCCCAAGAACACCTCAGCTCCTGAGGTTGTTCGTCCACTGTACTAGCTCTTCCTCAGCCCCTCGAGGCAACCCATGACAAAGCTGGAGTAGGGTATTACACCGCAAGGTGGCCCAAACTAGGATAAACTGTTGTGTCTCTTGTTCATTGGGTTCCACTAGCTAGGCCGTGGATTCGGGGACCGGGCAGCCTCAGGGAGGACGAGTTCTTCGCACGCACCCCAGAGTTCGAACCTCTCAAGGGTCTGCGGAACCCTAAATCCGACATTTGGTGCGCCAGGTAGGGGTGCGTCGGAGCCTGTCTTCCGCCAGACGACTCACCACCGCTCCATCGCTTCCATGGCCGAAGCTCGTCGAGGCCGTGCCGAGCGTCGGGTCGCCCTCGCCGCTCGCGCTCGCCAGACGGCGCCCGCTAGCGGGCCTTCCCGACAGTCTCCATCACCTGCCGCCACCGACCCGGTGGGGTACACGCAGGAAGCTTCATCGCTGCACCCCGTCGTGCGGCGAGATGGGCGCACGGCCACTTCATCGCTAACTTTGGCCACTTCATCATCTCACGCTCGTCGTGGGCCAGCGGACGCGCAGGTTGTGCTGCTCATGGCGCGCGAGCTCTTGCGCTACAGCCCCCTCGACGACTTCTACGAAGACTGGTTGGACTGCATCGCCGAGCTTGTCAGCGCCGCTGTTGGCTCGCCTGCGCGGACTCTCTCGCTGCCTCGCCCGCAGCCTGCAGCGGGCGACGTAGCCCATGGAGCACCTACGCCACCTCTCAGTCAAGACGTGACCCAAGCACCAAGGCGCGCGGCCCCATGGCGTGACCCGCCGCACTGGCACTACAAAAAAATACACTTCCGTGATGATACATGTTTGTCATAGTAGGTCACGTTTTCTGTCATGCATGTACATCCATGACAATTTTATGACAGAATCAAGATAGTCATACCTGTGCTGTTGTAGAAGTGTTCCATGACATTACCAAAATTATCATCACGGAAGTATCCACTTCCATGATGATAGATCGTGCGTCATAGAAGTGCTTTTGTCAAGGGTGACCGACACGTGGCATCCACCGTAACGGAACGCCGTTAAGCTATTGGGTCCGGTTTTGGATCCAATAACCCGTTAACAGCCCGGACCAATGGGGATTTTCGACGTGTAAAATACTCATTGGCTGGAGGAAACACGTGTTTGCTCACCGTTGGGACAGATGTCATCCACTCATTGGACAGGAGGTGCCTATGATACGTCGACACGTGGCACGGCCCAACGGAGGCCCATTCCAATGAAAAGGTCGGCCCAGCTAAAGGCCCACCATGTTTTTTCAGGCACTAGTGGGCTGGCCCGTTAACACCCTTCCATGTTTTGGGCCAAATTGAGGCCCATACCAAATCAGGCCCGTTCACAGCGTGTCGTGTTTTGGGCCAAATTACGGCCCATATCGGATCAGGCCCGTTAACAGGCCATTGTTCTTTTGGGCCCATTCTAAGATAGGTTTGTATTTTAGCCTATTAAATGCCCGTTTACCAGTTCGGCCCGATAATAGTTTTGGCCTGTTAGCGGCCTGTGGTGCATCTGGGACGTTGTCGGCTCAGTTTAACTTTAGGCCATTTAATGGCCCATGCAGACACTAGGCTATTTCTTGTCCGAAGTACCTTTAGGCCTCTTAACGGCCCGTAGTCTTCGTGGATAAATTTCAGCCCAACTGGCCTACTGGCCTGTTAATGGCCCGTGTAACAGTTGGGCCTAATTACAACCCGCATTGAATATGGCATGCTTACAGCCCATCTGATAATGGCCCGTGACAATTTTAGGCCTATGGCCCGCGTAGATTCCGGCCTGCTTAAAGCCCATAATTTTATTGGGCCAAACGGGCCCGAGATATATTTTGGCATGTTAACTGCTCGTCCTATTTGGGCCAAACATGGGCCTCAGGAAGTTTCGGCCTGTATTGGCCCGTGAATTTTTTGGCTCAACGCTAGCCCAATCTAGGTTTTAGCCTGTTAAAAGCCCATTGTATTCTCTGGCCCAGCTGGCCAGAACTTTACTCGGCCTGTTAAAGGCGGGAAACAACCATAAGGTTTACACCTGCTAATGGCCCAAGATGATTATAGGCCCACGTTTTGGCCCATATGAGTAACGAGCCGCCCTGAAGACCAACAACACTGAGATCCGCTAAACCTTCTGGCCTAAATTACAGCATACCGACCAAGAATAAACCTAAACTAGACAACAAAGAAATTACAGCATATTGCATCCCCTCGGCATCAAAATTCGCCGCCAGTGATAATAAAGGGCAACCAGACAGCAGATTACATAAACTGGGCAGGTCGCCAACAGTGGAAGTTAACAGGCGGACAAAATAATAGACAGAACCGACAGCACTTCAACACAGTTCAAGAAAGGTTAGCCCGGCACATCAGCTGCAGCGCAATCAGCTTAGCAACCTGATGAGACTGCACTTCTTTGGCGCTCATATCCACCAACTTAAGCTGCATAGCATCAATAAACATCATGTACTTATGGTTAATCTTGTATAGAGATTGGAGTTCCAGTCGTATTTGAGCAGAAGCATGTATTTCTGCTTGAATTTCAGACTGAAGAAGTCGAACGGATTCAGGTGGCGACTTCATCGAGCTTGTGTCACTGAGTAAGTTTGACACTACATCAAGATGTGACTTCGTGGTTGTATCCCTACCCTCAATATGTTTTGCCTTCTCCTCTGACAAACAATGTGTTCGTCTCACTATCATTGTGGCAGTTCTTCCTAGCAGCAGTGTTGTCACCCTGAAAGAGAAACTAGTAGGTAGATAACAGGTTTTGCACGTATAAGCATCAGCGCTGTCAATTCATCTCATTTCTTTGTCAGAAATAAAGAGACACGGTTTAAAATAGCATTAACATAATAGGCATTGTTCATAGTTAAGACGGTAGGAAATGGCATTGTGCAGGAGCGGCCAGCTTCACCAGACCACTAGATTACAGATCAAGAACACAAGCATAGATGTAGTTCTAAACAACGTATAAGCATGAATGGTGAGTGTACTGTCAACTTATACCATTTCAGATTGGTAAATAAAGAGACACGATTTAAATAACATTAATATAATATGGCATTGTTCATAGTTGACACATAGCAGGATATGACATTTTGCTGTTGTTGGTAGTCTCACCACACCACTGGATTACAGATCAAGAACACAAGCATACACATAGTGCTAAAGAAGATAACTTGCTATGTTCAGTTTAATTTACATGGTACGAATAAGGAACTAGATTGTACAACTAAAGACTGAAATTGAGAACGACAAACTTATGTTTATGTACTTCTACTTTATAAACTTTGAACACGCAATTTGATGCAGACGACAAAAATAAACAGTATTTGCACTCATAGCTATCCAAATATAAACAACAAAGTTTGAAGGCTCGAGGAGAACAAACTTACATTAGTAGTGAAGACAGGCTCTATAAAGGCCTTGTCCATATTGATGGGGGGCAATTCAAGAAGTTTACCTCACACTCTTCTTCAAGAGTATTGCCTTTATTCTACATTTTGTTAAGAGTAAATATAGATGTGAAAATATAGGAACAAATGGCGATTATTTAACTTAAGATGCAGAGTACAGATGTAAATACAACATACAGGCAGAAGGCACTGACAAGAGCAATGCGGAGCTAAACTTCTTCAGTAACATTGGTTTTTTTCAATATTTTGGCAAGAGTAAATGTAGATCTGATGTGTAGAAAAATGGAGGACAAGGGAAAATAAGCTGCAAAGTGTACATGAAGAACTAGCTGACAAATATAAGGATAACATATACTTACAAGAACAATGCAGAACTGAATTTCTTCATAGGCATTGGATTTATTCTACATTAATTTAAGCATTAATATAGATCTGATAATTTGGAGCGAACAGTGGATAAGCAAGCTATAATGCACAATGATGTCGCATAATCCACCAGGTATGAATGTAAGGACAACGATAGGACAATAGGTACTCACAAGAGTAAAGTAGTGACCAGCATAGTTGCGATATCCTAGGTTTTGCGGCACTGGTTCTATCGCCAATATACGTCGGGTGCTATGTAATTTCTCTGGTAGCACCACCTTTTTCAAGGACTTTGCTTGTACTCCTTCAGGTTCTGCAATCACCCTCTTCCTTTTGGATGTCTGAAACACAAGAACAACATTTGAATGAAAAAACATGGTATGACGACAAATGGAATAGGTGTTGATAATGGATGGGCATGGCATCTTCACATATATCATGAGTAAACTAAGCAGATGGCGGTGCAACGAAGCAAAAGAAATGCAAGGCACCTTACGCAATATATGTGCAACCAATAAAACCTTGCCAAATTAGAACAGGGACCTTATTGGGTGAACAGGATAGGCCATCTGCCTTTGACTCCTTGAGCTCAGAATAGTCATTAAGATCATATTCTGAATAAGAATCTATAGGTCGGGAGCATGTGGGTTTCATTGCATCCACAATGGACCTCAATCCCTTGATGCCAAGTTTGTTACCCATTGAACTGTTCCGCAATATTCTTCTGATGTGCGCATTCTTATATTCATTGTGATTACATACAATATCTGTAAAGCATGAAAACACAAATAGTAGTGATATTATCTTTGTAATGCAGAGGATATTGTAATATAATAGAGGCTCCCTGTAAACCCTTGTGTGCTATCACTGGATTCTGATGAGAGAGCCCACGTGTGTTGTAATATGTTGAGTAGATTACTATAATCTGGCAGAACTACACAAAAAATGGGCTCCCTGTTGGGGGCCCCAGATATAAGGATAGTTGGCAGATGATAGGTTCATAATATACCATATAGAAAGTTTATTGCCAAACAATGATAACGAGAGCACAGAGCCAGTAGGCAGATCGTAGTGTAGATAATAGGGGTACACCATAACCACCATAAATAAATCGGGAAAGCGGAACTGGCTGGAAAACATACGGTTTTGCCGCTACTAATATGCAGCCTATCGATCACCTACAGGCCAGCTCTATGCATCTGAAGGCGCACAGCTGTTACTATCAGTTTAGTCTATCAAAGACCGGGCGACTCCCACCATTTCTGGGGTATTATGGCAGACCAACTCGAAGTGCAAAATCATTTAGGAGAACCGGCCCAATAGAGGTGTCGACTGCAGATGTCCTTGCTCCCCTTCCTGACAAGGAACAACTGTGCTTCCCATACAGAACAACGCACAGGCCACCGGCCGAACCACCGGCCCCCACCGCCTGTGTTCCTTTGCCACCCCCACCCCCACTCCCGCCCCCACCCACGTCGAGTTTTCTTTGTTCGGCGAGGCCCCACCACCACCCCCACCCGCGTCGAGTTTTCTTCGTTCGGCGAGGCCCCACCACCGCCCCCCACAACCACCCTCCCCACCCGAGCCCCTTCCTTCGCACCGGCGAACTCCGGTGAGCACTCAAAAATCGACTGACCCAATTTTAAAATAGAGTCTACTGTCATTTAACTAGTGTGGAGAAAACCATAAGCATTGCGAGTATAGTGTTGAGCATGCCATGGCGGATCTAAAGGTGCAAACCGTACTAAGGCAACTTCGCAACCAATGTTTGCTTTCAACTAACAAGTAAGTGATGGACAAGAAATTAGAGTAAAGTAGTGGCGATCTATTTTCTTGCTGCGATAAATAAGTTGAGCAGATACGAAAGAGTACCGCCTCTGGTGCGGCGCCGTGTATGCATCTGCTGAGAATGTGACGGTGCTGCGGTAGCGATTGCTATCGGTGGCGTGGAAGCAGATCTAGGAGGGTAGACGGTGGCGACGGGGCGCAGTGGACGAGAGGGTTGTGGGAGGGGGCCGCTGGCAAGGTGGACGATGGCAGGGATGAAGCGAGAGGATGGGATGCAAGGATCCCGGTCCGAAGCCGTTGATGAGAGAGGTCGATCTCTTGTAATGGCCGACGGCGTCGGGGTATCAGCTCCGGCATGGTGGAGGAGGACGGCGGGGGATGGGGTGGCGGACGGAGGAGGCTCGGGTGGAGAGGGTATTTTGGCGCCCACGGAGTACGAATGGGGAAATGGAGGGAGAGAGGAAGGTGGGAACCATGTCTTCAGGGCGCGCTTGTCTCAAATGCAAAGAAATTTACAAACTTAGCCCCCTTTTAAAATTTCCTACATCACAACAATATTAGTCGGTTGGGGATAGGACGGTAATCTCGCATACACCAAATATTTGCCGACGAGAGTTTGTTTTTGGCGCCCACTGTCGGTGTCAAAACCGGCGGATCTCGGGTAGGGGGTCCCGAACTATGCGTCTAAGGCGGATGGTAACAGGAGGCGGGGGACACAATGTTTATCCAGGTTCGGGCCCTCTCGATGGAGGTAATATACCCTACTTCCTGCTTGATTGATCTTGATGATATGAGTATTACAAGAGTTGATCTACCACAAGATCGTAGAGGCTAAACCCAAGAACCTAGCCTATGATTATGATTGTTGTTGTCCGACGGACTAGACCCTCTGGTTTATATAGACAACGGAGGGGGCTAGGGTTAAACAGAGTCGGTTACAAGGGAGGATATCTACATATCCGAATTGCCAAGCTTGCCTTCCACGCAAAGGAGAGTCCCATCCGGACAAGGGACGAAGTCTTCAATCTTGTATCTTCATAGTCCAACAGTCCAGCCAAAGTATATAGTCCGGCAGTCCGAGGACCCCCTTATCCAGGACTCCCTCAATAGCCCCAGAACCAGGCTTCAATGACGATCAGTCCGGCGCGCAGATCGTCTTCGGCATTGCAAGGCGGGTTCCTCTTTCGAATACCCCACAGAAGATTTTGAACACAAGGATCGTGTCCGGCTCTGCAAAACAAATTCCACATACCACCGTAGAGAGTATAATATTCCACAAATCTAATCCGCCGACAACTTTTCATAACGTGACATTCTGCCGTGGTCTGGTCCTTACGAACCATTTTTCCCAGCCTGCCACTGCGTGTTGCGAGGCGGTTTTCTTGGCACGTCTTGTCGAAGCAGAGATCGTGTCCCCTTATCACAGGTTTCTCATCAATACGGGTGTGGGTAACCCAATCGCGCCTGCCGGTACGACTACTCGATTTTAGGCAAGTCCCGAACGGCCATGTGGAGGACGCTTGATATTCACCCTCTTTATAAAGGGGGCAAGGCCTGTCCTTTTCTTCTCGCACTCGATCCTTCCCTTCCCCAACCTTGAACTCCAACACCAAGGCTCAGGCTAAGCGCTTCGGACCTTCAATCATGTCTGAATCCAACCTTCAAGGCCGGTAGATGGCAGGACATCAAGAAGCTAAGAGAAGCCAGGTATCTGACCGGCGAAATCTCGCATAGGCTGCCTGCTCAAGGGAAGGTCATCCCCACTCTCGAACCCAACGAGAGTGTCGTATTTGTTTCCCACTTCCTCTGAGGGCTAGGCTTTAGTCTTGATCCCTTTGTTAGAGGGCTTACGTTCTATTACGGGCTCGATTTCCATGATCTGGCTCCAGATTCCATCCTTCACATCTCGTCGTTCATCGTCGTGTCTGAGGCCTTCCTCCGCATCACCCCACACTTCGGCGTATGGCTTAAGACCATTAATGTGAAGCCCAAGATGATCGATGGGCAACACGCAGAATGTGGTGGTGCCATAATAAGCAAAGGCGCCGATGCTCCATGGCCAAAGGGTTCCTTCCCGAACACGTCCAACTTATGGCAGCGGGAGTGGTTTTACATCACAGCTCCCAGATGTACTAAGTGGGTAGCTGCCCCCGCATTCCGTTCGGGCCCCCCGCCACAACTGGCGTCATGGGTCAACAAAGGGGCTGGACTGGGGGCCAGTTAATGACATGCCGACATTGCAGCGTCGCATCCGAGATCTCCTCAAGAGAGATGTCAGCCTTGTCAAGGTAATGCAAGTCATGCTAGTTCATCGGGTCCTGTCATGCCAACGTCGACCCCTCCGTATGTGGGAGTTCAACCCGGAAGGACCGCGAACTACTCAGCAATTCTTCAGCGTGACGCTCGAAGATATGTATGGATTGTTCTTTGGATCACGAATAAAGTGTCCGGACACCACCGAGGATGCCGGTCTGAACTGCAATCGTCCAGATACCCACGTAAGTAATTCTGCGGCCGAACATGCCGTCTTTTTATTTGTCACGACATCATTCTGAAAAAATCGCTCTTTGACTAGGACTGGATAAAAAAGGCGAAGATGATTAGGTGTTCGGCCCCCCTTCCCGAAGGCTCACCGGATCCTGTACTAGCCAGGATGCTTGAGCACGCACCTTATCAAGTGCCATCAGAGGAAGATAAAGGGAGGAATAAAGAAGCCGAAAGCGGGCCTCACGCATTACTCATCCAAACCGGGGGAATTAGTGTCTCCACGAAGGAGGATAATCGGGGAGAAGAATCTAAAATTTCCTCTCCCCAAGGAAGAAAAAGGACCGCCTCTGAAGACTTGGAAACAAGGGTTTCCAAATGGGGGAAGAAACCTTCGCCAGGGGGCCCTGCCCCGGAGGGCACCCTTACCGCACAGTGCCCGCAAGGGGATCAGCCCTCCACCGAGCTGTAAGTGAACAAGAGTACCTTTGATAAATATATCCTACTTCATCTCCGAGGACAATAACTGAGACATATGTCTTGCGGTTCGGATCGTAGCCCTTCTCGACAGAGTTCGTCTTCGGGGGATCTTCTTCCGGAGATGATGGAGAGCGAAACGCCTCTCCCTGTCTCCCCGCCTCATGAGGCGGATGACCCTGAGGTGTCGTCACAGAGGATTTCTCCTGATCCGCCAAGGCCAGAAGGTAACCCTTCAGCCACCCGAAGTCCGGAGTATTCGGCTCCTAAGGAGAGCAACAGAAAGAGTCCGGGACTATCTGGTGCATGACCGTACGCACTGATGGGTCTTCTAGAGCAAGCGGCTATCTCAGAGGCGCATCGTACTTTGATGGGTGCGGTGGTTGAGAGGATTTCATCCGCCAAAAATGGATTGCATGAAGCTTTTATGAGCCTGCTAAAAGGCTTTGAGATACTCAAAGTAATATATATGTATATATATATATATATATATATATTGACGGTACCGCACACGCTAGGTGTGCCCTATACAGATAGTAGCCCCTGAGACTCTGGTTGCTGTCCAAAGGCGGCAAACAGAGGATCATAGTCCCAGGTAATGATCATGCTGCTGTCATGTGCAGGCGGCTGAGGGTCCGGTGGCTGGCCGGACTGGTGAGTTTGCCGAACTGAGGCGGCAACTTCATGCGGCAGATGCCGACATCGTGCTTGTAAACAAGCGGCTTGATGAGGCACATGGTATGTATTCTCCGGTGGTCAACAGATATTAAGAGGAGCATGATTCTAGTATCTATAATATGCTGTAACTGCAGATGGAGCTGCCGCCGTGGAGACCCTTCGAGCGGAGCTTGCCCGAGCCAAGGAACAAGCCAGGATAAGTGATGCAGCCGCCCTAAAGGCGGTCGAAGAGTTAAGAGCCGAACAGGCTGCTCATCGCCAGAGCGAAGATAAAATAGCCAAGATGGCTGTTGAGCTGAAGGATGCCGCCGACCGATATGAGCTTCTTGAAACGGAAGGCCAAGCGAAAGCGGCGAACCTGAAGAAAGCCATGGTAGCAGGCAAGGAAACCCGCTCTAAAATCAGAGCGGCGAAGGAGGAGCTTCGTCAAGCCTGAGATATCACGGCTGGGAAGCCCTTTTTGTTGCGGACGAAGTTCGGAGATCCGAAGTATGCCCCTCTAGATCAATTATGGAGTGCTGCAAACGCGTACTTGGACTTGGCAACGAGTGCTGCTGATGCGATTGAGTTTTTCAAAGATCAAAAAGATCACGAAGTGGAAAAGTTGTTCTGGTCGCAGTTCAGTGCTCCAACGCGTCCGCTGCTGTTAAATAAGCAAATGGCCGAGTGGGCTGAGCTCCATAGGTTGTCGAAGGCTTGGCATGAGGTCTGTCGTGGATCATCTTTGGCCGGAAGGACCAAGGCCGAATAGTTATTTTGTTTTAGTGCAACGATTCCTTGGTGTTGTGCCGCATATCGACGCTGTAAAGAGGTCGGCCTGCATAGAGGGTGCGCGGATGGCTCTTGCCCGTGTTAAGAGATACTGGGCAGGTCTCGACCGAGGGTGCCGCATATCGAGGCCACCGCTATTGCAACATGGGGTCCGGCCGTAGGCCAGGTCTCGACCGAGCACTATTTCGAAGAAGTCCTAGAAGGCGCTCGTTTAATAGAGGCTCAGTGCTCGAAGAGTATCATGTTCGAGTGACATGTATCCCAATTGTAAAAACGATGCTATTTGGATTACAAAGGCTGTGTTTATACTTTTGTGTGAAAGTATTATGATGCCTCCTATGCGGCCATTCATGTATGTATATAACCTGAAAGTTTGCAGTCGTCGGCTTCAGCCCCCACGCATATAATGCGGGGGTGTTCAGAAAAGCGCGTATTCGCACTTGATCCAACGTCTTGGTCCATTAAGGAGGTGATAGCGTGGCGAACAAGGCAATCAGACTATATTGCTTTAACACTTTCACTTAGCCATAGGAGTTTGACGGTGGGGCTACTATATAGCCCCTGGTACTTCCGCGCTTATCCGAATACGGTGCGCGTACATACATGACCGGAAAGCCGGTCCTTCGTTAATGCAGAGGAATCACGAAGATTCCGCTGAGTCCTCGAGTGGTTGACCAGTCTCGCACTTTATCATGACAGTTAGTTTTCGGCTTTCTCTACTGAGGTGCTCATCCAGATGAACCAGGGCACAATTGCAGCAGTTCTCTTGGTGCCACCTTAGCCGATAGAGCGGAACATAAGGTAGAAAAACACGGGAGCCGGGCAAACCCAACTATTGACCAAAGACATGATTTGGAGTTGATGCATATAAGGCCAAACTCGCAACGCCGAACACTACCTAAGGTATTCGGACTTTACAACATATACCAGGCTGAGTAACGCCCTTGCTAATGAACCCTAAATTTCCAGGTACGTGCATTAGTCTGACGTGGCGAAATGCCAATAACGCCAGCATCCCTCTCGGTTGTGTTGAGTATCCGGAGGGTGTGAAGCAACAAGAGACAGTAAGAAAGGTTTACACAGGGTCTTAATCTAAAAAGAAACCTTTGAGCGGGGCCCTGCTGCACGTCTGCGCCTGTGTCTCCGTTGTGTCGTATCCTGGAAGGGTGTAGCACAATTATTATCTGTAAAAGAGAAAAACCCAGGTGAAAGTCTTTGTGCTAAAAATTGGTTATTCTTGATAAACCATTAAAATTCAATCTAAATAAGGTCAAGCTGAACTACAGTCCTTTTCACATGCGGGAAGCCCCTAGCACCACCTATGGGGGTATATCCATCGACCCAATCTCAGGTTTATCTGAGCTGTTACAGTTAGTGGTGCGCCAGACTCGTCTAGTCGTGTCCGCGGTCTTGACGACCGATCATTTATTCTGGTTGGAGAGGTCGTTCAGTGTTCGACTGCTAGAGCCGCCGCACATTCTTCCGCACATAAGAAACGCTCTGAGTTTCCGCTAACTATGATGATGCCACGTGGATCGGGCATCTTAAACTTAAGATAAGCGTAATGCGGTACTTCATTAAAACGAGCGAAGGCTGTTCTTCCGAGTAGTGCATGATAGCCGCTTCGGAATGGAGCGATGTCGAAGGTTAATTCTTCGCTTCAGAAGTTGTCAGGAGAACCGAATACAACCTCTAATACTAGAGAGCCCGTGCAGCGGGCCTTTGGGCCTAGTATTACTCCTTTAAAGGTAGTATTGCTTTGGTTGATTCTTGTCGGGTCTCTCCCCATTTTGCAGACTGTGTCCTGATATATCAGTTTAAGACTACTGCCGCCGTCCATAAGGACTCGGATGAGATGGTATCCGTCAATTATTGGGTCTAGCACCAAGGCAGCCGATCCTCCGTGCCGGATACTAGTCGGGTGATCCCTGCGATCGAAAGTGATAGGGCAGGGCGACCAAGGGTTGAACTTGGGGGTGACGGGCTCCACGGCGCATACGTCTCGGAGTGCGCGTTTGCTCCTCCTCTTAGTTACGTGAATCATGCTCACTGTTTTGACCTCTGGTGGGAATTTTTTCTGTCCCCTAGTGTTTTGCTGGCGAGGCTCATCCTCGTATTCACTTGGTGTCTCCCTCCCCTTGTGTTCGACGTTTAGCTTGCCGGCCTGCTTGAAGTCCCAACATTCTCTGTTGGTGTGATTTGTAGGTTTGTCGGAGGTGCCATGAATGTGACATAATCTGTCTAGAATCTTGTTTAGGCTGGACAGTCCATCTCTGCTGCCTTTGAATGGCTTTTTCCGTTGACCGGGTCGAGAGCCCCTGAATCCGGCGTGTACCGCCGTGTTCTCTGGGCTGTCTTCATTGTTTCGACGGTTGCTTTTATTGCGTCGTGGTTTTCCATTGCCATCCCTGACTTCGGATGTGCCTGGGTCGCTGGTGCCGCTACGGGCCAGCCAACTATCTTCGCCCGCGCAAAAGCGGGTCATAAGGCTTGTTAGGGATGCCATTGTCCTCGGTTTTTCCTAGCCGAGGTGTCTGGCGAGCCATTCGTCCCGGACACTGTGTTTGAAAGCCGCTAAGGCTTCGGCGTCCGGGCAGTCGACAATTTGATTCTTCTTAGTGACGAATCTGTTCCAAAGCTTTGGGGCTGACTCTCCGGGCTGTTGGATTATATGACTTAAATCGTCTACATCCGGAGGTCGGACATAGGTCCCTTGAAAATTAGCCCTAAAAGCATCCTCGAACTCTTCCCAACTTCCAATTGAGTTTTCGGGGAGGCACTTCAGCCAGTGCCGAGCTGGTCCTTTCAACTTGAGGGGCAAGTATTTGATGGCGTGGAGATCATCTCCGCGAGCCATGTGGATATGAAGGATAAAGTCCTCAATCCAGACCCCAGAGTCTGTCGTTCCGTCGTATGCCTCTATGTTCACGGGTTTGAATCCCTCTGGAAATTCGTGATCCAGCACCTCATCGGTGAAGCATAGGGGCTGCGCAGCACCCCTGTATTTGGATGTGTCATGGCATTCTGACGGTTGTAGTGTTCAGTTTTGATTCTGTGCCGGAGCGCGCTTCCTAGATTCGTAGATGGACCTGCTCATACCGGCTTTTTGGTGCAAGTCCTCACATAAATCGTGTGCTGACTTATGTGCGACATCGTTAGCAGCCCTGTCGCGGCCACGGGGTGGTCGATCCAGCTGATCGGCCGTTTTATTTTTTGGCTGTATAGGCTCTGAAGCCTCGTCATCGAATTCAGGCAGCACCTTGCGCTTTGGATAGCTCTTTGTGTGGCGGCTGCCACCGTACTTATCTTCAGTGTCGAGCACTTTGTTCCATCTACTATTGAGTGTATTTTGCGCGGCCTTAAGCCTTTGCTTCTGCTTCTTCAGACTCCTCGCGGTGGCAATAAGCCTTCTGTGGAGGTTCTCTTGCTCCAAGTGCCTTTCCGGGATGATGTGTGCATCGTTGTCCGGACTGTTCTCCTCTCCGGAGACAGGTTGATGAGCTTTACCCTCGGTGTCGCCGTGATCGGACAGCGGCTCCGTACTATGTTCGCTGTCCGCTGGCTCATCCTGCTCTGTCGCTGGGTCCCTGTGATCATCGTTTCCTTTGGAGTCGACCGGGGTATTATTCTTTCTTGCGCTGTTATCACTGTTTTTGCCGAGGCGGGATTTGGAGCGGCGCCTACGTCGTCGCTTTGGTTGCTTCTCGAGGGGATTATCCTTTGTTGCATCCTTCCGTTCCTCGTCGTTGTTTTCTTTGGGTGTATCCACCATGTATATATCGTGTGATGAAGTGGCTGTCCAGCGCCCTGTGGGCGGTGGTTCCTGTTCCTCTCCTGCATCGTCGTCCATACCGTCGATGTCTTCGCGGAATCGAAATCAAGCATGTCGGTTAAATCGTCGACAGTGGCTATTAAGTGGGTGGTGGGTGGGACCGAATTTCTTCATCGTCCGCCTCCCACTCGAGCCGGACATAGTTCGGCCGAGGGTCTCCTGACAAGGAGAGAGACCTTAATGAATCTAGCACGTCGCCCAAGGGCGGGATCTGGAAAATATCCGTGGAGGTAAACTCCATGATCGGTGCCCAATCAGATTCGATAGGCACGAACGCAAGCGGTTCGGAGCCCGTCACCGGGGACGAATCCAAGGGTTCGACAACACAGGTCTCATAAGAGGTGAAGTCAGTATTCGGCACTAACGCCGCTGAGTGTGCGAACTCCGTGGCGGGGTCCATCCACCCGTCCTCGGACGGCACGATCTGCTCCAGATTGAGGGCCGGAGTACGCACAGGTGTGATCTCCCGAACACCGTCCGACAGCAGAGCCAAGCATGGTCGTTCTGACTGTGCGGCGCACCTGACATGGGCCAGAATCCGTCGAACATCAAGTCTCCGCAGATGTCGGCAGTATAGTTTAAGCTTCCAAATCTGACCTGACAGCCATGGGCGTAGCTCTCGATCTGCTCCAGATGGCCAAGCGAGTTGGCCCGCAGTGCGAAGCCACCGAATACGAAGATCTGTCCGGGGAGAAAAACCTCACCCTGGATCGCATCGTTGTGGATGATCGACGGAGCCATCAGGCCTTTATCGTGACGACACAGTGGAACTCTCAATGAAAGCACCAATGTCAGTGTCAAAACCGGCGGATCTCGGGTAGGGGGTCTCGAACTGTGCGTCTAAGGCGGATGATAACAGGAGGCGGGGGACACAATGTTTACCCAGGTTTGGGCCCTCTCAATGGAGATAATACCCTACTTCCTGCTTGATTGATCTTGATGATATGAGTATTACAAGAGTTGATCTACCACGAGATCGTAGAGGCTAAACCCTAGAAGCTAGCCTATGATTATGATTGTTGTTGTCCTACGGACTAGACCCTCCGGTTTATATAGACACCGGAGGGGGCTTGGGTTACACAGAGTCGGTTGCAAGGGAGGAGATCTACATATCCGAATTGCCAAGCTTGCCTTCCACACAAAGGAGAGTCCCATCCGGACACGGGACGAAGTCTTCAATCTTGTATCTTCATAGTCCAACAGTCCGGCCAAATTATATAGTCCGGCAGTCCGAGTACCCCCTTATCCAGGAGTCCCTCACCCACCGTGTATGAATCTGGGAGGGAGTCAATTTCGGCCGAGGAGACACTGTGTTTTGGCGCCCACCGTGTATGAATCCGGGTGAGAGGCGGTTATGTCACTTTTAGTGAAATTACAAACCTACCCCTATCGAAACCTATAGAAATTGAGCCCATAGGCTTTGCGTGGCAGGGATAGGTTGTAATTTCCATCTCGCAGATTTTGGTTTCGGTCGGTTACTGCGACTTTCACCGCTTCGTTCAAATTTCTGCAGAGCAAGAGTGCATGTTTACCGTGCCAACTCAATTCGAATCCAGTTTGTATTCTATTTTGTTCGGGCAGGATCCATTTTCGATTGGAATAAAATTCTACATACATCATTTTATATATATAGTTTCAAAAGCACAACACCCTTTATACATAAATATGGTTTACAAATGGCATGATCTCAGATTCATCAGGCAGTATCCATCTTAATTTGGATTTTCAAATATTTGAAACCACTTTATGTTGAAATCCAATGTATGCATTCCTCGCTAACTGTCTCCAATTAATGTGTGTTTCATGCGGGTTTTTATTTTTTAATTCTCAAACATGTATAATGTGTTTCACACACGCAACATATAGTGTAATCCCGTTTAGACATTAATTGCATGTAAACCATGCATTGTCTCTAATTCAAGAATCTATGGATCACTAATATTGATAAACTATATAACATTACACGTGTCCCCAAATTCAAATGAATATGCATGTTTGATACACCAATTTGCGTTATGATATTATCGATGTCATGATCTCCAGTTTAAATATTTGAATCCCCTTTAATCCAGATATTCATCTCATATAGCTATCACTCATGCTTATATAGGAGTATCTCTCTAGACCTATACGCGTTCATAATCTCTCGGGTATCTCTCGTGCTACCTGTATGTCGACAATGATCTTTTATCTTCGTAACACACTGACGGTACTCTCTCCCTCGACCTCCATCACTCTATCTCTCTCAAAGTATATCTCACTCCCTGTTATGTGTCTCTAACTATGATTCTCCATGTGAAATCTCTTTCTCTCACACAAACACAAACTTCGTCACCCGGGGTCTCATTTCTCTGTACTATTCCCGTGTGTGCCACTCGCACACACCCTCTCACACAGAGATGTCTTTCGCTCCTGAGGTATGAGAAGCTACGCCTCTTTCTCTTAAATATATCTTTCTCACACACAAACACAAACTCTGTCTCCCAGGGTCTCATATCTCTCCACCATTCTCTTGTATGTCGCCCACACACACTCTCTCTCCCTAGAGATATCTTGCGTTCCCTCATATGTCTCTCTAGCTATCACTCTCACTGTGAAATGTCTTTCTCTCTCGCAGACACAAAACTCCGTCTCTCGGGATCTCATTTCTCTCCGATATTTGTTTGTATGTGAGTCACATGCACCCTTTCTCCATCTCTCTCACACCCACACACATAACTCAGCCTTCTGATCCACTCGACTCCTATCTCTAACGCACACTAGCTAGCATCTTTATATTTCTATTTATCTGTTGCTCCATCAACCTTCTTTCTCGCCCTCACTCTTGCTTCCTATCATGCACGCTATGTATGTTTCTCTCTACATGCAGTCAAGTGCCGTCTTTTTATCTTTCTCTCACACACACATAACTTCACCCTCTGAACCACCCGGCGGTCATCTCCAACACTCAAACTAGCCGATGTCCCTCTAGTTAGCATTTCCATCTCTGTATCTATCTATAGTTTCTCCGTCAACATTTCTTTCTCGCACACACTCTTGCTTCCTATCACCCACACTATATATGTCTCTCCGTACATGCATTTATAGGTTGATCTCTTTTGCACAATCGTTGTGTCTCACTCCCCCTGCTCGCCATAGATGCATGCTCCTGCCCTCGCCACTATCTCTTAAACACAAAAACACATGCTCAATTGTCGGGCCTTCTTCCCTACACTCTCACATGCATGCATATTGTCATACCGATCCGTCTCTCCCATGTCGTTGATCTTATGAGTTATGTCTTCTTTCTTTTATCTCGACCATGCGCGCGCGCACACACACACATCCACGTATACACGTATACCTCTCGCACATGCATGTTCAAGGTCTCTATGTCTCCATACGTAGTTAATTACCCTCAACCCTAACGCCACATCGAATCGTTCTCTTCTTGTGTGCACATAACTTCCGTCTGGATGGGTAAAACACACACTCACACTTAACAATCTCCTTCTAGCTACGCCCCTTCTCACTCTTCCCCTATATCCCCGAAACTAATAAGACCATCCCTTCGTTTAATTCCCACCTACATGCACCATCGATATATAGTAGTCTTCCTCGGTGTCTCTCGAACAAACATGTTCTCTCGATGTCGACTCCTCTCACACGCACACACCTTCTCTTCCCTCTCTACGGGCCTTTTCTCTCTCGCACCCCATTGTTGGTGGCCTCTACCATACACATCACCTCTCTATGATGAAGCCACACACACTTAAATTACATCCGCCACCGAGGACCCCGCGTCACACGCACACACACGCACGCACCCACCCACCCCCCCAACACACACACATGCACGCACCCACCCACCCACCCACCCCTCCTCCACACACACTAAGACTCCATCTCTCTCTCACACACACACACACGCACCCACCCACCCCCCAGACACACACGCACACACTAAGACTCCATCTCACACACACATGCTCTAGGCGGAGCATTTGTTCCTACCACCCTTCATCCAACCTTACCCATATGATAAACAATCACCTTAATTTACTTGTATAACATGGACAAATTCCACTTTAGTAGTTAGCAAACTTATCATCTCTACTCTTATAAAAAACCGAGTTGGTGATGATGGTGTGCCTGCCATCTTGTAATATAGACCGTCCGATCTATATCTGACGGATGGAAAGCAAACTATGATAATTTTACAAAAGATACCCGCACCTCTCTCCACATCCTTATCTCCCATAACCTCATTGCTGAGCAATTAAAAAAGGAAGTCTCTGGAACAATATAGCATGGTGGCCGCTGCCGCCTGCCGGCGCCGTCCATCCCCATGCCTCCGCCCAGTCCGACCACCAGTTACCACCACGCTCCACTCCTCCTCACCTTATCTCTCATCTTTCATTTTTTTATGAAATTCTCGAGATACCAGTTTTCTGATAAAATTCTCGAGATATCATTAGTTTTTACACATGGGATTACTCCTGCATGGGTCAGTCACAACAGGTGTTTTGTAAAAAAATGCATATTGATGTTCCGTGCAATGCTCGAGCATCTTGCTTGTAATTATATAACGCAAATCACGAGCAGGAAGTGACATTTTTTTTAACCAACCACGTTAACATGGCCACGTAAATCACTAGCTAAAGTGTAATACCATTATACTTATATCCCGATGCAAAAGGTTGAGTACATTTCCGAAGAGTAGAGTTGCACACATGCACTCTGTCTCCCAGAATCTCACACACACACCAGTTACGTGACGCCCACTTAAGCAGACACGTATGTTACAATTTGTGCACCCGCGGGTACACGTGATGGTGCGCATTTATTTAAGCCGGACGGCAAACCCAAATAGTAGCTGCATTCATTCCCCTCCCGTCGCCTCTTCTCTGGTAGCTGTCGCCCGGTAGCCATGGCCCGGCCGAAGGTAACGACCTACGCCATACTCCCGCTAGAGCGGCGCTTTAATCTGGAAATTTTAGTGGTCATGTACGCATCTTTTTGTGCTAGCACTCCTATATAAGGGTTGACCGGTCGCTTCCCGCGGACGTGCCCGGGTGGTGGAAGAGGAAGGAGAAAGGAAGTGGGCTATGGAGTAACGTTTTTTAAAACAATTTCTTACTAAAATGAGTGCAATAATTGAGTAGTTTTGCAAACTACCAGTACTACACCTGAAATGGTTCAAAACCAATACTCCCTTGCCAGCGGGCACTTCCCGCGTGAAAGGTCAGCGTCGCCCTGGAGCGTCAGTGCCGCATTAATGCCCGGCCAGAGCAGAGGCGACCTCTCACTGGCGCCAGCTTTCAAGCAGCGCGACGGCCGAGAGAGCGCCGCTTCCCACTGCACGCGACTGCTCCACGTCGAGGCTGGCCATAGTTTGGATGAGTCTCCGTCGTGGGGAGCCACACTAACTACGATGATATGGATCGTTCCATCTATGAAGAACACGTGGGACTGGAACTATGAGACGGACATGTACCCAGGAGTGGACGTACGAACCTGAGTAATGTAGCGTAGTAAGTGAAGTAGAAAGGTACAAATAGTATGAACATGCGTGGCATATAGGCATTTGTCTCTTACTACGTACCACTAAATGTTGCATGTGCAATGCACGGTGATGTTATGGAGTACGTGCCTAAGTACTCTACTACTACTATATTAATTGGAGGCACATATTAGGTTTTATATTTGTGGGACATCCAGCATGTGCCGTGTTTGGCACCCCTTCGTCATAAGAGTTGAAACACTAGCATTCAGCAGAAGAAAAAATATAAATCAGCAGTGATACTATACCACGCGGGTTCCTTGCTCCTCGATATCGCAAAATAATAGTACTTCAGTTCGCCAACATGTGGGACGTCGGCCATCCTGGTCCACTTGCCATGCACGCAGAACTCCAAGAGAGAGTCACCCCGGTCGTCGCGCCGCAGTAATAATGACTAATGAGCCGCCAAATCACAGGCCCAACCTTTCCCACTATGAAGTTTCTCGGACGAAGGAACCATCATGACTTCGTTGAATTCCGCTTCTTGAAGAAAACTACTGTACCAGCAGTACTACTAGCTACAGTAGTTACTCCAGCAGAGGCCTCCTTTCGTTGATAGGATAGGAATTTAAAGGAATATGAAAATCATAGGAAGTGAGATGACATGCATCTCAATACCTATAGAGAAAGAGATGTCATTTGATGCATATGATAGGAATTTTTCCATTGAGTCTAGGCTAATGTACTAGTAATTTGCTCTAAAAATTACAGTAGTAAATAGTAGTACTGGTACATGCTCGTACTCAGACACACACACTAACTACTAGTACTACTACTTATCGCATGCTGGCCAGACACCGTCGTTCTCCTTCCCAGCTTTGTTGGCGACACCCCACCGTGCTTGGATCTCCGCCGACCTCTCCGCAGCAGCGCATGCGTCCTCTTCTTTCTTGCGGCGGCGGGCCTCTCTTTTCTTGAGTGCTTTCTGACTTCTCCGCTCCCTCTGTGCGGCTTTGGCCGCCTCTTGCTCTACCGCCCCTTTGGCCTTGGCAGCTTCAAATTCCGCCCACGTAGGTGTGAGGTCGCGAGCGGCGATGAACTCGGCACGGCAGGATGCCATCGCTTCCCTACCACTTTTTGTGCGGACATGGGCGGCGAGGAACTCGGCGTGGCGGGATGCCATCGCTTCCTTACCGGTTAGTGTGTGGCGCGGCGGCATGAACGACGCTTGGTGAGAGCTCTGGGGTGCAGTGTCCGGACAACCGTATAGTGCATTGGTTTGTAAAGAGCTCAAGGACAGAAGACGAAGGAAATTTGGATTCCCCTTCAATCCTGGTCATTTATTACCGAGTAAAATGCATTGGCGGTCATCGAACTTGTGTTGATAGCTCACTTTGATCATTATATTATACGTGATGCACACATTAGCGCACACTGTCCATAGAGGCAAGTAGCATGTACACGTGCAGACACTCACGCTCACGCTGTCAAACCATGCTAATGCATGCACGTCGCCCTCTCAATCAAAGTCCTGCTCATTGCGCAACGCAAATGGCGAGCCAGTCACCTGCGCGCCCCGACGGTGCTTGACATTACTATGGTACGGAGTATGTACTATCGTGAGCGATCGATCATAGTGCCACTGCACCCGAGTGTGTGTCTGATCGATTCGTCCATTATTCGTAAGTTATGCATGGTTGTGTGGTGTCTAATGGTGGTCGTCGAAGGCTAGCTGGCGACAAGACCGGTTGCATGGACGCCTGGTTGTCAATACGTGCCGCATACACTTCAAAGGCTCGTCATCCATGAGTTCACATTTTACCACCACGCCAGCGTCTGACCGCCCTGGCCTACCGAAATCCCTTCCATCTCTAGCGCGCGCTTCCTGCCTGAAACGGTCACCATCTCTCCAGAATGTCAATGCCGCATTCATCGGACTTAACTACAGGTGCAATTGGTGTGTCACTGACATGCGGGCCAGATGCCAGTTGGGCCCACATGTCAGTGACCCAATGCACCTGCAGTTAATTCACTGAAGCAGCGTCCGCATTCACGCCCGACGAACCTACTCCAGCGCCAGCCGTCCATCCGTCTACCGCGGCTCATTGCCATTCGCCCGCTATTTTAACTTGAGGCCCAGCTCCCAGCCATAGCCAAAGACCCACACTCATTCTCCTCCGGTCCCTTCCTTCTGTCGGCTCCACTCCAACCATGGACTCCTGGTGCTCCAAAGCTCTCTTGGACATAATGTCGCAGGAGCAGATGAAGGACATCGGCGGCTCCGCTCCGAGCGCGCTCCAAAGCTCTCTTGGACGTACTGTCGCAGGAGCAGACGAAGGAGATCGCCGGCTCCCCCTCGGCCGCCCCCCGCCGCCACTACCACGAAACTGGCATGCGTGCACGGGCGCAGCCGGCAGCGAGGAAGAGTAGTACACGGTAGGTCCTAGGAAGGCCACCGCTCCTCCACTCAGTCGACGCCAAGCTTGGTGGGATAAACATCGGTGCCCGATTAGCCGGTTGACGGCGACGTGGAGGGGGAATCTTCAGAACCTTGTGCTCCGGAGGAGGAGGTTATCGAGGCGGATGAGGAGGAGGCAAAGGCAATGGCCGGCTTTCTCGGGTTCATGGCCGGACATGGTGGTCGGGCGCCGACGATCGTTTAGATTAGTTTTACAGTAGGTTTTAGTACGGTTTGTGCGAAATATGTAATGAATTTCGTCCAGTTTGTAGGAAAAGTTTTCGAAATGTAATGAATTTCATCCGGTTAATTTGAAATTTTCTTTGTTTGCACGAATTTCATCCGGTTAGTTCATATAATTGTCGAAAGGTATGCGGGCAGCATTGGATGGCATCCATCAGTGTCCTCGGACAGATGCCGGTGTAAATTTGTGGGCTAGCGCTGGAGATAAACAGGGCTCCATTGTTTGGCAGGGAACATGATAGAGGCTAAGGTGTCCCGTCTTTCGATGAGATGGTGGCTATTGTTTTGGAGGAAGTGGACTTGGACGATCCAACTACGAACGTGCGAGGACGTCGTGCCTTAGCAATCGCTAAACCAACTCCGAGGGGTTATTGACCACGCCGGAGCATGATCAACCTTACCACGAAGGTCTCTTTCCTGCAGCCAAAGGAAGAACAAGCAAGAAACTAAGATTGCAATTTGGATATTGCGAATATAAGAGGAAAGCTTTATTGTTCAAGGTGGGGTTTTTTGACGCCTTTGTCTGGTCGTTGAACACAAACGAAGTACGCGGAGTTGCATCTATGGTGAACTTTTAATCTAAACAAAACCCAAAGTCTAAATCGTGCCCTAAGGCTGTATATATGGAGGAAGAGGGGGGAATTTCGTGGCCCTTGGGGAAGGGGTCCGAAACCAACCCTATCTCTTGTTTCCCCACACATACGGACTCTAAAAACAGCCTATACTTATGTATTTCAAAATTACATGGGCCTGGCCCAATAATAAGGTGACACAGCACCTAGAATAGCCTATGGACGAATATTATGAAGTGGCATCTTGTATATTTCGTCCAAGGCTTCATGCACTCATTATGGTGGCTTCAAAGTCCTGAAATCATCACTTGTAACTCCGTTCTTGTTCCCCTCGCGCATGCCATCATCTCCTTGCTTGGTCTTGCTCCAGTGTTCATCCCTTTTATCCATGACAGGCCCTTCATTTGTAAGCAAAACAAATGTATCCAATTTAGGCAGCATCATATTCTCATGAACATTAGAATCATTACCAAGAAACGAAAGTACCTGATAATTTAATTGGCCTGCGCGAGCTCTAGTAATTCGTCCAGTATGTATAGCAGCAGGGGCTGTGGGTGTAAAAATTGTATTGATGTCCTCATCATCCTCCCCTTCTTGAAATGAAGACGTCCTCGACAGAAGCTCATCTTCCTCACCCAAATAAGGCTTCAAATCTGCAATGTTAAAAGTGGGACTAACGCCAAAATCTGCAGGCAACTCAAGTTTATATGCATTATCATTTATTTTCTCTAAAACCTTAAAAGGACCATCAGCACGTGGCATTAGCTTTGATTTGCGCAAATCAGGAAATATATCCTTACGCAAATGTAACCAAACAAGATCTCCAGGTGCAAACACAACATGTTTTCTACCCTTATCTCCAGCAAATTTATATTTAGCATTCATACGCTCAATGTTTTCCTTAGTTAACTCATGCATTTTTAAAATCAATTCAACACGTTGTTTAGCATCAAAATTAACCTTCGCCGAAGATGGAAGAGGCAACAAATCAATAGGTGCACGAGGTAGGAAACCATACACAATTTCAAAAGGGCACATCTTAGTAGTAGAATGCCATGAACAGTTATAAGCAAATTCAATGAGGCAAGCATTCTTCCCACATTTTCTTGTTATTCTTCAAAACAGCCCTAAGCATGGTAGACAATGTTCTATTGACTACTTCAGTTTGTCCATCAGTTTGGGGATGACATTTAGTACTAAAAAGAAGTTTAGTCCCCAACTTAGCCCATAAACATCTCCAAAAGTGGCTAAGAAATTTAGTATCACGTGCTGAAACAATAGTATTTGGCACACCATGCAAGCGAATAATTTCACGAAAGAACAAATCAGCAACATTAACAGCATCATCGCTTTTATGACATGGTATAAAGTGTGCCATTTTCGAGAATCTATCCACGACAACAAATATGCTATCCCTCCCCTTCTTTGTTCGAGGTAAACCTAAAACAAAGTCCATAGATATATCCTCCCAAGGAACACTAGGTACAGGCAAAGGCATACATAAACCATGAGGATTGAGTCGTGACTTAGATTTTTGACATGTAGAGCAGCGAGCAACAAAACGCTCAACATCCCGTCTCATCTTTGGCTAAAAGAAATGTGTAGCAAGTATGTCCTCCGTCTTCTTCACGCCAAAGTGTCCCATTAATCCTCCTCCATGCGCCTCCTGCAACAACCAAAGACGAACAGAGCTAGCAGGAATGCATAGCTTGTTTGCATCGAACACAAAGCCATCATTAATAACGAACTTGTTCCATGTTCTTCCTTCTTTACAATTCTGCATTACATCTTTAAAATCAGCATCATGCACATATTGATCTTTGATGGTCTCCAAACCAAATATTTGAAGTCAAGTTGTGAAAGCATGGTATAGCGACGACACAATGCATCAACAACAACATTTTCTTTATCCTTCTTGTGTTTAATGACATAAGGAAAAGTCTCAATGAATTCAACCCATTTAGCATGTCTACGATTCAGTTTAGCTTGACTTTTAATATGTTTCAAAGATTCATGATCAGAATGTATAACAAATTCTTTGGGCCATAAATAATGTTGCCATGTCTCTAAAGTCCGAATACGAGCATATAATTCTTTATCATAAGTAGAATAATTCAGACTAGGCCCACTCAATTTTTCAGAAAAGTATGCAATAGGTTTGCTATCTTGTAATAACACACCTCCTAATCCAATTCCACTAGCATCACATTCAAGCTCAAAAGTCTTATTAAAATCAGGAAGTTGGAGTAAAGGAGCATGTGTCAACTTATCTTTCAATACCGTGAAGGCTTCTTCCTGTGTGGTATCCCAAACAAAAGGCACATCCTTCTTTCTAAGCTCATTGAGAGGTGCAGCAGTGGTGCTAAAATCTCTCACAAAACACCTATAGAAACCAGCGAGTCCAAGAAAGCTCCTCACTTGTGTGACCGTTTTGGGCTGCGGCCAACTCTCAATAGCTTCAATCATGGCTTTATCAACTTCAATTCCCTCTGGAGTAATAACATAGCCAAGAAAAGATACTCGGTCGGTGCAAAAGGTGCACTTCCCAAGGTTACCAAAAAAACGTGCATCACGTATAGGAATAAAAACAACACGTAAATGTTCCAAATGTTCTTCCAAAGATTTTCTATAAATCAATATATCATCAAAATAGACTACCACAAATCGTCCAATGAAAGCACGTAAAACTTCGTTCATTAGTCTCATGAAAGTACTAGGTGCATTAGTTAACCCAAAAGGCATGACTAACCACTCATATAAACCAAAGTTAGTTTTAAATGCTATTTTCCATTCATCTCCCAATTTCATACGAATTTGATGGTATCCACTACGCAAATCAACTTTGGAGAATATTGTAGAGCCACTCAATTCATCAAGCATATCATCTAGCCTAGGAATAGGATGAAGATAACGAATAGTAATATTATTAATGCCTCTACAATCAACACACATACGCGACGTACCATCCTTTTTAGGCACTAGTATAATAGGAACGGCATAAGGACTAAGAGATTCGCGTATATAACCTTTGTCGAGCAACTCATGTACTTGACGCATAATCTCCTTCGTCTCCTCTGGATTAGTACGGTATGGTGCACGGTTGGGTAGCGATGCACCGGGAATTAAGTCAATTTGATGCTCAATCCCTCGAATAGGTGGTAATCCCGCTGGCACGTCTTGTGGGAAGACGTCAGCGAACTCCTGCAAAATGTTAGTGACAGCAAGGGGCAAAGAGGAAGGCACGTCCTTGAATGAAAATAATGCCTCTTTGCACACAAAAGCATAGCAAACGGATTTGCTAAAATCTATCTCATCAATATCAGATTTGGTGGCAAATAAACATGCACTTTTCAATTTAATTTCAGAAGCAACACTAGATGGTTTATTATTTGGCTTCATTTGTTGCTACATTCTTTTGCCACAATCCGATTTTCACTCTTATTTTTCTCCTGTTTTGCTTTATCAGCTCTATTAATATCATCTTTCAAAATGGAATCAGGAGTCATAGGAAGTAAAGTAATATTTTTATCCTTATGAACAAGAGTATACTTATTGTTTCTACCATGGTGTACAGAATTTTTATCAAATTGCCATGGTCTACCAAGTAATAAGGAATATGCTTGCTTAGGTACCACATCTCAATCAACATAATCAGCATATGTAGAGATACTAAAATGCACACGAACAATACGTGTTACCTTAACCTTGCCGCTGTTGTTGAACCATTGGATGTAGTAAGGATGTGGATGTGGTCTTGTGGTGAGAGATAGCTTCTGCACCATCTCCATGCTAGCCAAGTTGTTGCAGCTCCCTCCATCCATGATGACGCGAATAGAACGTTCCTTCACAACTCCCTTTGTATGGAACAAATTATGCCTCTAATTTTGCTCAGCTTGTGTAACCTGCACACTCAAAACACGTTGAGCAACTAAACATTCATACCTGTCAGCATCTTCAGGAGCCATGTATTGCGTCTCATGATCAGAATCATCTCCACCGTGTTCTTCATGTGTAATAAGAGCCAAAGTCTCCTCATCATAATCACTAGCGGACTCATACCCACCATCCTCAGTAGCAATCATCACACCCTGAGACTTGCATTCTCTCGCATAATGACCTCTTCCCTTACAACAACGACAAATAATATCACTTGTGTGCCCTGTTGATGCCATGGAAGAAGAAGAGCTCTGTGCAGGCCCGACAGGTGTGCTCTTGGCAGATAGTGGTGGTTGTGCCTGCTTTCTTGTATCACGGTTCGAGGTGGCACCTGATCGAGGTGATGGTGCAGTGGAATTAGAGGATGCATGTGGTGTCCATGATGAAGGTCGACCTGCAGAAAAGTTAGTTCGCGCCAATGTCTGTCGATCCTGCACTTCACGTTCAGCTTTACAAGCAAGATGGAATAAACGAGTGATATTATTATACTCTAGAATGGTCTGAATCTCTCTATTTAATCCACCCATAAAACGTGCAAGCATAGCTTCATTATCCACAACAATACCACATCTAATCATGCCAGTTTGTAATTCCTGATAATATTCCTCTATAGAATTTTTTCCTTGTCTTAAACGCTGCAATTTTTGAAGTAATTCACGTCGATAATATGGTGGAACCCAACGAGTACGCATAGCAGTTTTCAAAGCAGCCCAAGTAGTTGGAATATTATTCGGATATAATCTACGATGTTCAGACCACCATACACAAGCAGAACTAGTGAAAGCACAAAGTCCAGCAGCAACACATCTCTCGTCGGGATATTCTAAACATGTAAAACGTTGTTCGGTTTCCAAATCCCAAGTAAGATATATATCAGGAACATATCTACCCTCAAATGGTGGAATATTCAATTTTAGTTTAGGAAGATGGTCATGATCTCATACCTGAGCTGGTAATGCAGCCCTACCATTGCGATTATTTGCATGTGGACGACCGGGTGCTGGTGGTTGCACGTAGTTCTTATTTTGATCAACCTCATCCTCGTAATCTCCCGCATAATCATCCTCCTCCTCATCAGCAGCAGGAGCCACAGAACTACCAATAGCAGCACCAACAGGTTGGCTAGGCTCAAGAGGAACACGGCTCGCTCGGCGGAGGGCTATTTCGCGACGTGGAGGTAGTCGTCGTCGTCGTCGTCGTTGTTGTTGTTGTTGTTGTTGTTGTTGCAGAGGTGCGGCAGGTGCAGCCGGTGGTGGAAGACGCGCAAGCAGTTCATTCAATATGTTATCGAGCTTTGTTTCGAACGTCTTCTCAAGGCCAGTGATCTTATCCATGGCCTCTTCAAAATTGTTCAGCACATCTCGCACCTGTTCAGTCATCATTTTCTGAAACTTATCATGAAGCTCCTTGTTCGTTAAGTTCTCCCAGTCAATCTCGTCGGCTAGTGATCCTGGCATGGTTAGCAGCAATAGAAACACACAAGAATATGATCCTACAGACTAGTAACAAGTGATGGTGGTGGTGGGTGTCACAAATCCGTCAAGCAAATCTCAAATTCTTACAAGTTCTTACCCAGCAGTAGGCGGTGATCGGCAACTGATGTAGTCAAAACTCTCAAAGCTTGCACTACAAAAAAAAGACACATCCGTGACATTTTGGGCCGAACTGAATTTTTTCTGTCATACATATGACACTTCTATGACGATAATTGCGACAAAACCCGGTATCATCATAGATGTGGTGGGCTCCTACTTCTATGAAAAAAATCATGACAGAAAATGGGCTTTTCGTCCTGGGCGGGCCAGAGACGGAGCTGCATGACATTCTTTGGGCCGTCCATGATGGAAAAAACCATGGTAGAAGCGAGGGCGAGGAAAATTTTGGGGTGTTCCCGGTTACGGTGGGAGGTCAGGGGCCGAGCGATGCGCGTTTCTCTCGTACACGTACGCGCGTGTGTGCGAGGCGTTGGCTCTAACTGAACCCGAGCGAGGCGTTGGGCTCTAACTGAACCCGAGTGATTGCACTGCAGGCTACGCGTTACTGAACCCGAGCGATCGATCGATGGCTGTTAACTGAACCCGATCGAGCGATTCCTTCGCTACTGCTGCTAACTGAAGCCGATCGATGCTGCCTCTGGATGAACAGTGAGCGTTGCTGGGGGGTTTGGATGAACAGTTCCCGGTGGGGGTGGATGAACAGGACCCCGTGGTGTTGCCTCTGGATGAACAGGACCCCGATCGATCGAGCCGGTTGGGGCTGGATGAACAGGACCCCGTGGAGGGCAGGATGAACAGGACCACCCCGTGGAGGGCAGAATGAACAGTAGACGGTGGAGGGCTGGATGAACAGTAGCCCGTGGAGGGGTGGTTGAACAGGAGCCCGTGGAGAGGGCTGGTTGAACAGTAGCCGGTGGAGTAGCGCGTGGTGGAGGCTGGATGAACAGGAGCCCGTGGATGAACAGTCGCAGGTGGAGGCTGGAGGAGGTCGACGGTGGATGAACAGTAGCCCGTGGAGGCTGGAGGGGGTCGACGGTGGAGATGAACAGTGTCCCGTGGAGTCCCGTTTTGCGGTACGCCACACCCCTCCCGATGAACAGGACCCCCGTTTCGACCGTAGCGCTCTAACACAAGTCCGTTTCCTCCATTTTGCGGTACGCCACACCCCTCCCGATCAACAGGACCCCCATTTCGACCGTAGGAGGTCCGTTTCCTCCGTTTTGCGGTACGCCAGACCCCTCCCGATGAACAGGATCCCGTTTCAAACGTGGCCGGTCGAACACAAGGCCGTTTCCTCCGTTCTGCGGTACGCTAGGCCTCGTTTCCATCGGCTGTTCTGTCCAAGCCCTCCCGATGAACACGACGACGGATTCCGTTCCGACCCAGCCGGTTGGCTCCACATAAACACGATGACGACGCCGTTTCTCCGTTCCGACCCAGCCATGTCCACGAGCCCTGCCCGTACGTATGCGCGAGTAAGCGTTCGAGACCCTGCCCGTATGTACGTACGTGGTCGTATTTTCTTTCTTGCACACTGGCCGCTGTACGTACGTGTACATGCTACGTGCGCGCCTCTACATCGACCAGTATGTACGTACACGTTCGCGACCAGAATGAAAATGCTACGTACGCTTCAACCAGGTGGGTCCCGACTGTCAGGCAATTCCTTGCCTGCGAAGATGTAGCTGGTGGGTCCCAGCAGTCAGGGGGGCGAATCGTTTTATTTTTTGCCCGGAAGCACTTCCTTGCGTGCGAAGATGTAGCTGGTGGGTCCCCGCAGTCAGGGGGAAACGTTTTTTCACGAAATACGGTGGCCCGTCCGGTGGGTCCCCGCTGTCAGGTGGAGGAATAATTATTTTCCGCGTAATAAGGAGGCACTTCCTTGCCGCGGCTGTGGACCCAGCTGTCAACCTCTCCATGTACAGTCCACGTCCGATGGAAGCCGTTCCTTGACCACGTTGACCACGCCGCGCCGAGAGCACCAGGGCGGTGGACGACGGCGAGGCCTAGGAAGGGGATGACGCGGAGCTGGGGAAGACGCGGCAGTGGAAGCCCGCGCGGAGAGGAGTACGAGGGTTCACTGGTTCGGCTTCGGTGTGAGGCTGCCGTCGCCGCAGGGCCTGGCCAGCGGTGGGAATAGTAGGGGGTGGTGAGTTCTCCAGGGCAGCACAGCCGGCCACGGGAGGCAGGAGCATGCGGCACGACCGGCGCTGCTTTGGGCGGCTGGAGCAACAAGACCAAAGGTTGAAGAAGCACTACGGCCGTTGGATGGACATCATACGGTCACTGGAGCTAGAATCGTGCATATTGACTAAGTTGACAAAGCCCTCCGTCCCCGTCAACTTAGTAGGCCCACAAGTCAGCCTGCCACTATACTGGGTCCCAGCTAGCAGGGGGAGTATTCATTTTTTGTGCGTAATAAGGACGCACTTCCTTGCGTGTGAAGATATAGCTGGTGGGTTCGAGCTGTCAGCGGCGGTAACGTGTTTTTCGTGAAATAAGGAGGCCCTTTCGATGGGTCCCAGATGTCAGGTGGAGGAATCATTATTTTGCGCGTAATAAGGAGGCATTTCCTTGCGTGCGGCCGTGGACCCAGCTGTCAGCCTCTCCACGTACAGTCCACTTCAGATGCATGTCGGTCGTTGACCACGTTGACCAGGCCGCGCCGGGAGCACCAGGGCGGTGGACGACGGCGAGGCCTAGGAAGGGAACGACACGGAGGCAGGGAAGACTCGGCAGTTGTTTCCCACGCGGAGGGGAGTACGACTATACGAGGGTTTACTGGTTCGTCTGCCGTCGCCGGAGAATAACAACAGGTGTGGGTGAGTAGAGGGATGGCTAGGCCAGCGATGGGAGTACGGTGGGGCGGTGAAGCCTGCGCGGCAGCACAGCCGGCCGCGGGGAGGAGGGAGCAGGCAGTCCCGCCGGCGCTTGTTTGAGCGGCTGGAGCAGGAAGAGCAGAGATTGAAGAAGCACGACGGCCGTTGGATGGACATCCAACAGTCACTGCTTGTGCGTCAACCTTTTTTTAGGAAAGCCTCAAATCTGTGGAAAACAGCATACAACCCATCTGCCATTATTTCTAATAATTTACAGCCCATTTGCTAATTCTGAAGGTTTTTTTGGAGCCCATATTCTTTTTGTTAGCATTACAGCCCATATTGTGGCCACGGTTAAAAAATTATACGAAATGTTGCATATTTCGGTGCGGTCCGAACTGTTTTTAATCCCGAAATTTCGAGTCACATTCAAACTGATTTTAAAAATAAATGTATATCAATATAAAATCCAACAAATTGTCCACGCATAAAAATTAATGCAATTTAAAATCTTGAAATGAAAAAAAGAAATTTGAAAGTAATTGCCGGTTTGATGTGTTTTAAAAATGTACAGCCCATTTCTCATTACTGATAGGCCATTTTCTCGTCCAGCCGAATGAAGCTCTCCTCGTCTTGAAAGATTTGCAGCCCAATAGGCCTGACAAAGCGACTTACTTGGCAAATCACAAAAAAACTGGGCTAGCCATTTTCAGAAAGAAAAAAAAACTACTGGGCTGGTCTGTGGTAAACATAAAAGAGAAGGCTGTCTAGACATGCCAGAGTGCCCCGCACAGCCCAGTTGACACCCTGCTTCCGTCTCAAAAACAAATTAGATAAATGCCACAACAAATATGGCGATTCATAAAAATGCCACTGCAATTTCCAAACTTTGAAAAATGCCACTGCAATTTTTGCAAACTTTGGAAAACGCCACTGCAATTTGCAAACTTTGAAAAACGCCACTCCAGACTTCGAAAAATGCCACTGGGGATGGCATGAAATGGCATTTTTCAAAGTTTGGAAATTGCAATGGCATTTCTTAGAAACACCAGATTTGGAGTGGCATTTATCAAATTAACCCAAAACAAAAATAACTGGGCGAGCTGCTGGGTCCCTGATGTCAGCCGCTCGTTGTGCAACTCTCTCGTTTATTGACTACGTTGACAATGGCATGGGACCCAGATGTCAGAAATCCATTACGAGGAGCCATTTTTTATTGGATTGAAATAAGGAGGCACTTTGCTTGCGTACTGCCATGACCTTGGCGGGTCCCTGCTGTCATCCTCTCCACGTACAATCATCTCCTGGTTGTGTACGCGTCAACTTGGTAGGCCCACAAGTCAGCCTCTAAACCCGTGGAGGACAAATACAACCCATTTAAAAAAATAACAGCCCATTCCATATGTTCAAACGGAAAGTTCAACATTCAGAGCAAAGTAACAGGTCTGATCCACATATAGAGTACTGAACTTCCACGTTGACAACCATCATAGCCAAGTTAACTATCTACTTCCACTAATACTCTAGTAGCGTACAAGTACTAACTTACTCTTAGCTAACTAGACGATGCCGGCCGCCATCTGCGGTACACGCTAAACGCCAGCACCGGCGTCCTCCGCCTCGCCTCGGACTTGCCAGAGGTGCGATAGGGCGCGTTGCTCGCGCGCGTTGGCCCTTTCCATGCCGGCGTGGTCCACCGAAGCTTCGGCTTCTAAGCGGGAAACCCACTTGACGAGCTGGTAGTAAAAATCGGCGTCGCGAACGCGTGCGTGCCCGACAGCCTCCAGGGCTATTTGCCGGGCGCCGGCCTCCACGTAGTCGGCCCACATGCGGGCGCTCTGCTCGCGACTCAGAGCGTCGGTGCGCTGCTGCTCCATGTCCCGCTGGCGGCGCAAATCGGCGATACGCTGCTCATCCGCCAAGCGGTCGCGCTCCAACAACTCCTGCTCCTCCGCCAGGCGGTCGCGCTCCAACAAGTCCTCGATCTCCGCATTGCCATCTAAAGACCGATAGAATGCCTCCTCCCTCCGTCTGCCTTCCGGTGAAAAACCGAACAATAGTTCCGGTGGTGGCCGCCTCCGGCCACGCCTATCGCGGATGGGCGAGGGCATGGCGGACGTGGCGAAAGCGAGGATAAGTGGCGAGCAACGTCGGGCCGGTGGGGGCTTATGAGGATAGGGCGAGTTGGGTCACGGTGCCACCATAGAAGGCCGAGAAACAGTACTTATAAGCGGAAGGTAGCGCGACGGTCATCGGAATTCAATGCATAATGAAGCAGGCATGGCTTAGTGCGCCAGCTTGCCGTGGAAAACTAGAGAAACTGAAATTTTGACTGTGTCGTCCCGTCACGTCCGTGCTGGGTCGCACGCCGGCCTTATGGTTAAACGGGTGCACTCGAATCATCTCCCTCCTTGTCAATAATGATTCCACGGATTTAAAAGGCCCGCAACAGTTAAAGCGCATCTTTTTTCGCATCAGTTAGCTACCTTAATTATGGCCGGCTGCGTGCGGGCACTCAAAATCGCTCGCAGCCAGTACGTGGAGCAGCATACAACAAGTCACAGCCGAGGGCATTAATTGATGAACTTTAACTGGGAGATAAGGCATTTGCGAATGTTTTTGCTAGCAGTTTCTTCATATTTGCATGGCATTTTCTTCAGAGCAGCTTGTTAGTTTCTTCAGAGGTAGGCATTTCTATTCAAAAAACTGCCACTTCGGATCTTGCGACGCAACTAAAACAGCCAGGAGCGCATTAGTAGGCTAGCTAGTGATCGATCGGTAACTTGTAAACACTGAGCGAATAGATATAAGGAACTGTTAATGCATCTCAATGATTCACAGATCATATACAAATATGTAGCTCCAAAAGCAAAGATCAGCCACAACTAAAACCAACTAGTATGATTCCCATACATAAGATCAACATGTTAATGCATCTCAATGATTCACAGATCATATACAAATATGTAGCTCCAAAAGCAAAGATCTAGAAAAAACATATGTTCTTCCTACTAACATGGATGCTTCTCTTGGCCAACATTCAGTACAGACTGAATGACAAATTTGTTTGTGAAGTCTACAATTCCTCTTGCAAACGTAAGTGGTTTCACCAACAGCTGGAACCATGGGAATGAACCACACATGATGGAGGAACATCCACTGCAATATGATTTGGTCTTCTCTTGATCACACGGCGAGACTATTTTCGGAATACAAACTTTAACTTAGGCAAAATGATGCCCATTGTATAATCAGACCAAAGCAATGAAGCACCTAGTGTTGGCCAATAAATAGTACAGTACTACTTTTCTGCAGTCCATGAAGTGACTATCCAATCTTTCTGTGTCTATTTTCAAATGGCACTGCATGCAGTGACTATACTATTCTCTTGTGCAGTTCAACCAAAATTGCGGTCACTTTGTGTGTTTGCTAAATAGCAACGGGCAGACATCTCTGTCTGCACAAATATCAAGCAGCTAGTAAACATATACCCCACCTTGTATTTTCGGTTTAAACATGTCTCTTCCGCTTAGATCTGTCATGTTTTGCACTGGACAATTTGATACAGTCATGTTTTGCCCTGGACAATTTCATACTGAATTGATTTGCTTGTTCAGAGCAGAAATATAGCGCCTATTCTTCATCAGACCAAGGATATCCATGTTCGCAGTGATGGAAGAGGTGAAATCGATACAACCGAAATTGAGCATCCAGTCATTGAATCATGTCCTGCACCTCCAATGTAGGTCCACCCTGCCAATAAATTCACATGCAAACCACTAGTATTACTATCTAATGACAGTACAAAAAGAGTAGCAAGATAGTAGCAAACCATGTACCTTCTTAATGAACAGCTCATAGTGCCACCAATTGGATATAAAGGTTTGGGAGAAAACATGCTCCTAATGTTGAACCAGTTGGACTTTTTGTGCAGTTCCACTAAACTCGAGCATCCCTGTTTGCATAGATATTGAAAGTGTGATTACTATAAAAGTGGCACTAGTTGAAGCATAGACTCACAAATATAAGCATTCCAATTTCTTAATGGGAAAAGGTAGCAAGACTGTTTCTAACCACCTTTTTGAAGGAATAAATAAGGCAACAGAGGCTGATGTCAGAAAGGCATATATAGTTCTTTCTGAAAGAATGATCGATTCCTGACCTTTCCTCTTCTTTTAAGCATATTTTGTGCAGTTCAACTAAAATAAAATGCCATCACCGCCTTGACAATTCAGTGACACTGTACAAAAGGAAATGACTTAACATTACATCATGATGTCAGGTATGTAGTCGACAGGCATTAGAGACAAACTTACAGACCTCCTCCGATAACATAATGAACATTAATTTTAACAAAGGTGTGACTAGCTTTACCGGGATAATTTGAGTGAACTCTACACCCTCTGTTCCTTAATATAAGAGGTTTTTGCGGTTCAGTTTAAAGTACCCAAACGTCTACTAGTATTTAGAAAAACAGGTAGTAGTTTTCTTGAGCACATATCTGGGAAAGCTTGCCACCCTTTATTTATGTCCATACGCTAATGCAACACCATTCGAAATTTCGAATACTACAAATATACACTAATCCAGTGGCTAGTGCAACAGTAGAGTAGTTATTTTATTACAGGGTACAGTACAATGGTTTTACTGAACAGATTTCAATAAACTCTGGCACTGGAAGATTTCTATAAGAATTAACAATACAAAATGTAAAGGTAACACGTTTCAGCATTGGTATACTAGCTGTGCATGAGCATTAAACCAAATACAAAAGTCTGAAGGTAACTAGCATTATTAACTAATGACAGTATAAAAAAATTGCAAACCATGTACCTCCAAGGTAAATATCATTTCGAACTCGGGGGGACCTTAAAAATTGCTATCCCAATCTTGATAATCGATCAAACATAAAAACTTGATCGAACGAATCAAGAGAACAGCCGGAGGAGGAGGTGCCCACTCTTAACCTTTCCTCTTGTCTTCATAATTTTTTGTGCAGTTTAACCAAAATAAAATGACATCAGCGCCTTGGCATTTTGGTGACACTGTACAAAAAAATTAACTTATCTCATGAAAGTGAGGTATGTAATCTATAAGCATTAACAGTGCAAAAATCTGAAGGTAGTAACAAGTTTCATCGTTGGTATACTGGCTGTGCAACATCATTAGAATGCCTTAGTTGAAAATCTTTAATACATCCACAATCAACAGCTAACCCTGAAATAATCCAGTGACATTAAATGGCATTGCTTAAATTTATCGGTGGCATTAGACTGAGTGCGGCATTAGTTAAATGTGGCATCACTTTAGCAGTAGCATTGCTTGACTTGACTGCTGGCGTTATACTAACAGCAAAAAAGTTAGACTAAGAGCATGCGAGGCCCATTCGGACAGTGGGCGCACCAGTACGATGTACCTCCACGGACGCATAGAGTGGTGAGGGAGGTATGGTTGCCCAGAGCAACAAATATCCAGGCAGCATATGTGGATTATGTCCCATTTTTGTTATGTTTAGCCACCTTTTTCCTATGTGAGGACAACAAACCGATCGACCTGGTCATTCTCTATTGCGTTGTCATGCCTTTCTACCCTTCTTCAACCAAGAGACACGAGACTCGTTCCTTAGCTACTGATTTTCCCCTTCTCAACCTAGATGCGGGTTCGATGCCTACTCTCTTGGACAGTACAGTCTCCTTCCTTTCCTTATTCAACCCAGACATGGATTAGTCTGCATGAAGTAGGGTTTCCTTTAATAGTGCAAATTAAGGTTTTCGTCTGCGTGACCAGCAGAGCAGAGGATAGCAAATTGGGAAGATGGTGGAGTGGAAAAAGATCCACATGCAGCGACATGGCAGATGGGGCAATAGAACAAGGGTATGGTTCAAAAGAGGTAGCATACCTGAGGGTCGGCGGGAAGTGGCTTCGCTCGTGGTCATCGTCCTCCACACGCACTACGACAGCGAGCTTGGGGACGGAGGCCATCCCGCGCGGGCGCTAGGTCTGAGAGGACGGCCTTGTCGTGAGTGCGTGACCTCGCTCGCCGACGACGAGTGCGTCAACACTGCACGTCCTTTTCTTCCCCGGCGGATCTGTGACCACCGGTGAGGAGGGAGAGAGAGGCCGTCTTTTTTAGATCTGGAGAGAGGGTGATAGTGTGAGAAGCAAGTGGGCAGCCCTTAGCAAGAAAGCTCTGAAGCTCCAGCCTATATATCTTTTTATACTACTAGTACTAGAGGTGGAGTAGTGGTAGAGTAGTTTATATTTTCTATGCAAACAGTACCAGTTAGTCGTGCTTAAAAACTGAACGGCACGCCATTAAAAAAATAAAGTCAAGAAATAATGCGGCACCTCGGGCCAACGCGGCCAGATCGCATTTTGCATGAGAAATTACACACGATGTTTCGTTGACATGTGGTCCCGTTCCAACATGTCAGTGAGACGATGGCGAGTCCTTTTGTACAATTTCCGAAAGGACGTGTAGGCCGGGGCGCCTCTTCGTCTACCATGGCAAACTGGCAACCGTCCACTGACTCTTCGCCTTTCCCTCTTGATTTGGAACTGCTGTCGCACGCTCTTCCTCCCTCCTCCATTTTCCTTCACCCTTCCTTCTGCCATTGTTCGATCGTCTTCTCCATGGAGGGAACAAGCCGGAAATGACCCCGTTATTCTTGCCCCGATCTGAAAGATGACGTGGTGGGGGAACTCATTGATCGGTGCGACGTCATCACCTCGGCTAGCATGGCAGGTTCGTTCAAGCCCATTCTCGACTCAACTAATAACATCATTACAAGGAACCCAAGGGTCCAGGAGCGGTTTGATCTCCCTTATCTTCTTCGCTATAAGCCTGTTCGCATGGCATGGATGACGGAGGCCTCACCTTGTGCAAGTTGATGCCGCTTGATAATGATACGTGTGATGTCAAGATGCCATCGCTTAAGGGTATGTCCTGGGCTGGCACAAATGGAGATTGGGTTGTTTATATTGGGTACAATTGCGAGTGGGAACTTGTGAATGTGTACACTCGTCAGCGGATTCCACTTCCAAAAATCTCCGAGTGCCCTGAGGTTGAGCACACAGATGATCTACGTACATTCAAATAAAATCATGGTGACTGTCGTCTACTGAAGATAGCAATTTGTCGAGTTCCCAACCGCTCTTGGAATTACAAGAACTATCAAGTTGTTGCAATCTTCGACAAGCTTGTTTCCGTCCTTCGTGGTTCGACTGGATGGATATTGCTCAAAAATCAGTTTCTATACACGAATGTGTACTGTGATGCAATTGAATACGAGGATCTTGTATTTGCTGCCACCACTCGTGGCACTGTTTTTGCATGGGATCCTCGTAGTTTCGGTACGTTTTTCTTCCACCATAATTATAATTGTTTCATCCACATGCATGCGGGTTAGCAAGTTTCCCTTTACTAATTAACCTTCTTCTTGTGTTTCCAAGGTCCTGTGAACATTCCACCACCTATACTTGAAAAAATTTATAAGCAAGGGGGAGATGACGATGGTGATGATCATGAGCATGAGGAGGAGCAGAACTTATATACTCAGTGGTGCCTGGCAACTAATTCCGATGGATCACCTCTTCTTGTCTGTATACAGTGCACTCAGACTGTTACTACTGAGGAAGCAGGTGTTGTCTCCCATGGTCGCCCTCTCCTGACCTATTCCAACACCTGTTGCATGGTATTCAGGACGAATACTAGTGTGCTAGCGCAAACACCTTCTCCCTAGTTTAGTATTGATAGTCTTGGAACAAACTCGCTCTTCCTTGGACCAAACTATCCAATGATGGTGAAAGGCGATCCAGTTGCTGTTGACACAACGTTACTACCATTTATGAGAAGCAACTATATCTATACATCAGACATTTCGGTGGTTCCCTACCCTGGTCTTGATATATGTCGCTTCTGCCTGGATGATCACTCCTGCGTTGCTCTCGATATTGAGAATAGCTGGCCCTTCCCAGAGCACCTATGGTTCAAAGCAAGTGTTTCCAACGCCGAGGATTGGTTGAGTTGAAGTTCATTTCATTGCTTGTTATTTGTTGTGTGATGAAAACTTTAGTATTTGCTAGAATGTTTTGTTGGAAATAATCTATAATCCAACCTGTATCCTCGTTGTCGTTGTGTGTTGATGACTTGTTGTATTTAATGAATGGTACATTTCAGTTGCGAATGCATGTCATAGACTCAATTTATGAATGGTTTTCGAGTCACTTCTTGGAGTGTGAGTACCGTAGTAGTATAGCCAGCATTCGGTTAGTATATGAAGTTGCCACATCACATAGAGCCAACCTAATATTGGAGTATGCTAGCCCTCCACCGGCGCGCCGCTTCAAATGGCGGAGGAAGTGAGAGGTCGCGTCACCTTGTGTCCAGATCTGAGATGCCACGTGTACCAAATGAATGACTCCAAGTTCGACCACCGTGATGTTAGGTGCGAGCCCAGGAACACTGTTGGAGAGACCCCCCCTGATAATTTTCCTAATTGGTCGTTTGATTCATAGGATAGAATGCTATAGGATTTTTTTCCTATGTAATCATCTTTTAATTGGTGTGACACCCAAGTTTTTATTTGGATTTTTCAAAAAAGATTTTTATTTGACTTGAGGGGAGTGATTTAAATTTTTTCTTCAAAAGAACTCTCCCTCTCAAATATTATTTTTTATGGCAAAAGTTTTATTTGGATTCACCCAAGATCTGTCTTTGGTCCTGGAGGTTCTTGCTTTTCATTTGGACTCAAGACAAAATGTTTTTCATTGGGGAAAATAACTTTTGAAAATCTTTTGCAAATGCACTATGGCTTTTGGAATAATCCTTTGCCACTTTCAACAATTCCTTCTTGCCATGGCCTTAGTGCAAATCCTCTCTCCTAAACCTTCCCTCACCTTTGGATCATGATTTGCATCAAATCCAGCAAGTTGAACCTCCCCATGTGATCATTTCTATTTAAATCTTATTCAAACCAATTTCTGCCTTCTTTTCTAGCACTTGGAGATTTACAAAGGAACTCCACTTTCTGTCTTGATTCTTGCCACCAAACCTTTTTCCCCTCCTAGTCCTTTGAACCCTCAACCAAGACCCATGAAGATCCACTGGTCTTCATTTCAAAATTTTCAAACTACACCTACTGCAAGTTTGGACCAGATTTGACAAATTTGGTGAAATTCATTCAAAACCTTCTCCAAAAATTCCAAGTAAAATCAGGCAGCCTCTGGGTGCATTGAGTGGTCACCTCACCAAGTTACAGCCCCAGAAAAAATTCATCTCATTGCAAAATCTTTCTGTCGAACACCTGCAGTGCATGGTCAGTGTCAAGTTCAGAAATTCAGAGATTCAGTCAGTGGCCTGCTGTCGTTTTCTTCAGAGGAGGACGTCGATCTCGCCAGTACCACTGCGTCGCCTTGCTCCTCGTCCCCTCCCCCTTGTTCCTGCACCGCACGAACGCCTGGCGCCTTGCGGGCGTCGGCGACGAGCAGCAGAAGGTGCGCCGCCCCGTGACCGACGCCGGCGGCGGCTTTGCGGACGCCAGCGGGAGACACGGCGCCGACGACGCCACCCAGCGCCGCCCAAACCACCAGAGCTCGCCGCGTGGCCTTCCACTCCCCCGAACGCGCTGCCGCTCTCGTCGTGAACCGCAGGGCGCGGAGCGCGCTCTCTGCCGCCGTCGAGCCCGTGCGGTCACCTCACCGTGGACCGACGCCATTACGCCAAGACCATCTCCGTTTAGCTGTGAAACGACTCCAGTAACCTCCACTGATGCTGCCTGGCCGCTTAAACCACCTGCCAATCCACTGCTCCGCCGTAATCGCTCGCCGGAGATTCTCCGTTCACGGCCACCCCGTCGATCCGCCTATAAATAGAGGCCCCGAGCTTCAACTCGAGCACCCACCATCCCTGCACTCCCCCTAGAGCACGCCTAGCCACTGGAAGAGCCCCGAGGAGGTCTCCTTCCTCGACTCCGGCCGCCGCGACCCGCCACGGGATCCAGCCCGATTCGCCCCCGTGTGTGCTCCTCCGCCTCCATTCTCTTGCCAGTAGCTTCACCATGCATCCCTCTTTCTGACCCACGCTTCAATTCGAAGTTTGCAGCCCTCCACCGGAGTTCCCCATCCTCACCCGAGCCGCCGTCCGCCGGAGAAAGTGTCGCCGTCGACGTGGTGCTCCCCGTTGGTCGAGTCCACCACCCACCGACGCGGAAGAAGACGCTGAAGCTCTTGGTACCCTCCGTTTCTCCTAACTCGCCGTGGTTCGACGCCGGCGTCCACCGCAGTCTTCGGGCGCCGGCGAGCTTTTCAAACCTGACATGTGGACCCCGCGTGTCAGCCTCTGTTATTTCTCCCTCGAACTGTTTTCTGTTGGCGCCTTCGGGCAAAATACGCTTTCTCTCTTGCGCTTGCGCATTTCCAATCGAACCGTTTTCTGTTTTCTCAGTTAAAACCCTGGAACTTTTCTGTTTCATTACAGATAAGTCCCTGGACAGAAACCTTTATAACTTTTTAATAAAAAGGAATTTTTGAGTGATTCTTTTTCTGACAATCTTCAAATTTTGTCTAGTTTTTTATGGGATTTATTTGAAAAATATTTGGAGAAGTTTCTGTGTACCCATTGGTTTTCACGTTAGTGCCCGTTTCGTGATTGCCGTAGGTTCCGGGAGAGGTGACGGAGCCGCGAACTTCGCCGAGCTAGACTCCGACTTCTCCGAACCAGGCAAGCATGTTTTGAACATTTGATATGACAGGTGTTTTACATGTTCGCGTGAAAGTTTGTGCGTGGCATATGAGTGTCGGTAAATACCTCGTTGCTTGTAAGGCAACTACCCTCATGTTTCAAAGTCGCGATGATCTCTGATGAGAGATGGCCTAATCATGTGGTGACATGAAGGGCAGCAAGGTGGTACTGTTGTGGCATACCAGCCTTGCGTCATCCGACTTTCTCCGACGTTAACGTGGTCGGAGCCACGTTATCGTTCTTTTCCCCGCATGTTCCATAGTTGCGATGATCTCTGATGAGAGATGGCCTAATCATGTGGTGACATGAAGGGCAGCAAGGTGGTACTGTTGTAGCATACCAGCCTTGCGTCATCCGACTATTTCTGACGTTAACGTGGTCGGAGCCACGTTATCGTTCTTCCCCCCTTCCGTGCTACCACATGTTTCATTTGCCAGGATGCGGTTTAGTAAGTTGGTAACCTCTTTCCGTGTACACACCAAACAGAGAGGCCGGGATGATGGTACCTTGGCCCAGGATTAAAGCCAGTCATCCGGTCAGGGGGCATGGGTGTTTCCGGTTGGGACCGAGAGGGGGGGCACCCCCTTAAAGCGCGCGTATAGAAATTTGATCCCATGCTACGCGAGGTTGTAGCCTCCCCGTCTCAAGGTTTTTCTTGAACGTTGCCGAGGGTGATCCCTGGCTTCGGATGGTTGAATTGGGTGTGTACTGGTTAGACGTGTTTCTTCCAAAACACCGTAGACGGAACTAGTCCCCGTGACTACTGAAATCCGTTGGCTGTGGTTAAGTACAAACTCTGCAGAGTCAATTCTTTCCAAATCATCGTATCCATGATCAAGTAATGAAAACATTATATCCATATCTATCCGCGTGGAAAACTTGTCCCCGGTGAACAAGCTCAAGTGGTAAATCCAGATTTATTGTTATTCCTGTGGATGGACTAACTTTATATTTGTCTCATGCTTGTGATAATTTATGTTCCCGAACTATTGTATTATTGAGCTACAATATAAGCCCTTTATGAGACGTCGCGCAGACGTCCGACTGTGGCGTGTTCTTGCTTCTTACTTTAAAAATAAGCCCTTTATGTGATGTCGCTCAGACGTCCGACTGTGGCATGCACTGTCTTTATTTTCTGTTATAAGCCCTTTATGTGGTGTCGCCCCGACGCCCGACTGTGGCATTATTATTCCGCATTTTCCGCTCGAGGAGTCTTTCAGACACTCGTTTGGCACCTGTATTATTATTCCGCATTTTCCGCTCGAGGAGTCTTTCAGACACTCGTTTGGCACCCGTATTAATATTCAGCAGTTTCCGCTCGAGGCGTCATTCGGACCCTCGCTTGGCACCCAGCATTTATTATCTCTATGTCTGATCGCACTGGTTAGCTTGTTCATATGCTTCATGTTTGCATTTGTTATATCTTATGTCCGAACTGTCTTGCGAGTACTTTCATGGTACTCACCTGGCTTGTTGATTTGGCCAGATGTTGACGAAGGCGATCTCTTGGATGAAGAGTTTGATAGCGCGTCCGACGCCTAGAGGAGTCCCAGTCAGTCCTGCGCGATCCCGGATATTGGTCACTTGTATCGTATACGCTTCCGCCACCCACAATAAGTCTCCTCGAGCCTCACTCCGACGCTCGAAGAGCTGTAGTCTTCTGGAATCATATCACTCGCTTCGCGGTGATATTTCCACCACCGTTATTATCGTGAGTTAGTAGTTTGCCACCCTATCCGCCGTCTTGTTTTATCGGCGTGCATGTAATAAATTGTTGGGCAGTCTCCGCTCAACTTTGTATTATATTTAGTACTCCTGGTATTTTTCTTCTGTGACCAAGATATTGTCTACCAGTGAGAAGGAATTCTTCCTCGCTGGTCCTAAAAAGGATTGGTCTCTCAATAATTATTTTATTGAAAAACCGGTCGTGACAAGCTTGGTATCAGAGCCAGGCTGACTGTAGGAAGCCACTAGGTGCGATCACTAATCGGTTATTAGCATTTTTGTGCTTTTTCAGCATTTTGCAATTGTAGCTATTTTCTGTTGGTCATCATAAATTTATGACATGACTACTCAGAATTTTTGCCTACTTTTGTAGATGGCTGGCAGCAGCTGTGAGAATCGAGTGTTCACCAACGTGCCCGAGGGGTTTGTCAAGCTCCTCGTCTCCATCACGAAGCTCGCGATCGGGCCAGCAGCTCGCCCGGAGTTCACACTCTATCAGCACAAGCTCAGTGACGACGTGTCTATGCACCAAGCTGTGGTGCAGTTCAAGGGAGGACGTTCTGCTGCCCGCCACTTCCGGTTTGTGGGAAGGGCCATGCCTACGGAGAGGCATGCCATGCAGATGGCTGCCCGTCAGGCGATAGCTCGCCTTCGGGACATCCTTCCTACGATGAAGACTCGTCGTTACCGCTACCTCCCATGCCATGTGCCTTACACCAGCCACTATGCGTTCATCGGGGAGAACGAGATGAAGCCATCGAGATGGTTGTGGAGTATCTCAAGGCTCTGGAGGAGTCTTTCGACAACCTCGTAGATGATCTTGTGGCTGCCCGCATGGACTTGGTCCGGGGCGGTCCTGCCAGCAGGAAGGAGCTTCTCCACACGGCGCCGCCTCTGACATTCGTCTCGTCTTCAGCCTCGTATGCACCGGCCGTTTTGGCCACTGCTCACCGTCTGCCTACCACTGAGGAGTTCGACCGAGTCATCGCTCCTACTCCAGTCAGAGCCGCACCGCCTGCCGCACGCGCTCTACCACCCGTCGCCCCCGCACCATCACCGCAGCGCAGCGTTACGCGCCAGGAGCCAGCTAGAGAGGAGGTGGAGGTTGACTCTCCTGGACCGCTGAGCCTTACCATCGGCAAGGGGAAGGAGATCTTCACCATCTCCGACTGAGAGCACCGAGTAGCCGCGTGTTATGTCTGCTTGTATGATGTGTTGTTTTATCTGTACGCTAGTTTGTATTGGTGTGTTTGCTGCCTTCCGGAGTAGTACGCTAGTTTTTAATAACATGTCAGGATGTGTACGCGCATCCTGAGTGCTGTATCGTGTGTTTGCCTTTCGCATGTAAGATTTATGTTGAGCACTTCTCCTCCATGCAAAATCGTTTATGTTTTCATGAAAAATCTTGAAGCCTTTTTAATTGTTGCCTTTGCAAGATTTTTCCCTTGTGCTACATAGTTTTCCTCATGGGTTTTGCAAATAATACCCCAGACTGGAAAAATGTCTCGCCCGTGGACTCGCTCCATGCCCAATCAGCCAGAAGAGGCTTACGGGACACAGACCAGCAACAATTTCACTCAGGGTCAATCCAGCCAACAAGACAGCGAAGCAGCACTGTCTCAAGTATGCCGTCTCTTCGAGCAAAGCCAGCAACAGCACCAAGAGATGATGAATCATGTCATCAATATGGGAAACCACCGTGAACCTTATCAACCACATTCCAAGTTATCTGAGTTACAGAAGACTCGCCCCTCAACTTTTGCTCACACCGATAGGCCGCTGGAAGCCGATGATTGGCTTCGTGAGATTGAAAGGAAACTGATTATTGCTCAGTGCTCAGATCATGAGAAGGTGCTCTATGCACCACACTACCTTACTGGAGCAGCCGCAGCATGGTGGGAAAACTTCCTACACATGCATCCCAGGGAACACAACATCACCTGGGAAGAGTTCAAGGAAGGCTTCCGTGGGGCACACATCCCCAGGAGCATCCTAAAGATCAAGAAGAGAGAGTTTGATGACCTGAAGCAGAGAGGCATGTCAGTGACAGAATACAATGGTCAGTTCACCCAGCTGTCTCGTTATGCCTACGACGAGCACATGACGGAAAGCAAGAAGATGGAAAAATTCCTGGACGGCCTGGCACCAGCGCTGAGATGCCAACTGATTGTACACACCTTTCCGGATTTTAAGACGCTGGTAGACAAGGCCATCACCTTGGAGAATGAGCGCCGTAGTCTGGAAGATATCCGCAAGCGAAAGAGGGACAAGACGACTCTTGCCCGCAGCAACCGAGGCAAGACTGAGGTCCCAAGGACAGACACAAGGAGATCCACGACTACTGAGCCAAGGCCCGTCGGACAATTTCATGCCAGGGATAAGGAGTACACATACCGTCCAGGGGTCACCTGCTACGCTTGTGGTCAACAAGGGCATTATGCTAAACAGTGCCCGAAGCCAAGAGACTCGGCACCCAAGCCGAACAATGGTGGAAACAATCCAGCCCCCAAGCGCAACAATTTCAACCCCAACAACAACCACAGGAAGGGTCACCTGAACCATGTGACCAGGGAAGAAGCGCAGAATGCCCCAGACATCGTGCTCGGTACGTTCCCTGTCAACACAGTACCTGCCACGGTTTTGTTTGATTCTGGAGCTTCCCATTCGTTCGTTTCGAAGAGTTTTGTTTCGCAACATGGTTTTCCGATACTTCCCTTGGAAAAATCTATGATCATCAAGTCCCCCGGAAATAAGCAAATCGCTCAGGGTTACTGCCAAGGAGTGGTCATTGAGTTCGAAGGACTACAATTCCACGCGAATCTCATCGTGTTGGAAAGTAAGGGACTGGATGTCATTTTAGGAATGGACTGGTTGACCACCAACAAAGGATTCATTGACTGTTTCAATCGGACAGTGATTCTCACTCACCATCACGGCAAGACGATAAGAGTTTCCGCTCAAGAAAGGCCACGATCACAGAAACCAAAACTGAACAAAATGGACATTGCAGAACTGAGGAAAGTTCCAGTGGTATGCGAGTTTCCTGATGTGTTCCCTGAAGAACTACCCGGCATGCCACCAGACCGAGAGATAGAATTCAGCATCGAACTAGCACCTGGCACCGCTCCCATCTATAAGAAGCCTTATAGAATGGCACCCTCAGAATTGGTGGAGTTGAAGAAGCAGATAAAGGAGTTGTTGGACAAAGGATTCATTCGAGCCAGCTCCTCACCATGGGGTTCGCCTGTGTTGTTCGCCAAGAAGAAGGATGGGACACTGAGACTGTGTATCGACTATCGAGCCCTCAATATGGTCACCATCAAAAACAAATATCCGATGCCACGGATAAATGATTTGTTTGACCAGCTCGCACAGGCCAAGGTATTCTCAAAAATTGATTTGAGATCGGGATATCACCAATTGAAGGTACGGACGGAAGATATCCCCAAGACAGCTTTCACTTCCAGATATGGGTTATACGAGTTTACAGTGATGCCTTTTGGATTAACGAACGCCCCCGCATATTTCGTCCACCTCATGAACAAAGTGTTCATGAAATTCATGGACAAATTTGTGGTGGTATTCATTGACGATATTCTGGTTTACTCAAGGACACCAGAAGAGCATGCTGAGCACCTCAGAATTGTTTTGGGAGAGTTGAGGAAGCATCAGTTGTACGCCAAATTTAGCAAGTGCGAATTTTGGCTAAGACAAGTTGGTTTCTTAGGCCATATACTGAACCAAGAAGGCGTGGCCGTAGACCCAGAAAAAGTCAAGGCCATACTGGACTGGAAGCCGCCCGCCAACGTCACAGATGTGCGGAGTTTCCTAGGAATGGCCGGGTATTACAGGAGATTTATTGAAGGGTTCTCCACTGTGGCAAAGCCAATAACACAGTTACTCAAGAAGGACAAGAAATTTGTATGGACGGAAGCATGTGAGCAGAGCTTCCAAGAACTCAAGAAGAAGCTGACAACCGCACCGGTCTTAACTGTGCCAGACATACACAAGAGCTTTGAAGTGTATTGTGACGCGTCCCGAAAAGGTCTCGGATGTGTGCTAATGCAGGATGGCAAAGTTGTCGCATATGCCTCCAGGCAGCTGCGAAAACATGAGGAAAATTACCCAACACATGACTTGGAACTAGCAGCAGTCATACATGCACTCAAGGAGTGGAGGCACTTTCTGTTGGGAAATCGCTGTGAAATATATACGGACCATAAGAGCCTCAAATATATTTTCACACAGCCAGAGCTGAATTTACGCCAACGACGCTGGTTGGAACTGGTCAAGGACTATGATGTTGGTATTCACTACCACCCAGGGAAAGCAAATGTGGTGGCCGATGCCCTTAGTCGAAACCCCAGCCCGGACAATGACGGTCAGCAAGATTTGAGGCCTGAGTTTCAGCGAGAGTTCGCTAGGCTCAACATGATGTTAGTCGCCAAGGGCACCGTATCAAATCTGGAGATACAACCCACCCTGGTGGAACAAATTAAGAAGGCTCAACAGGGACATCCCAGCATCGAAGGCATAAAGAAGAAAATGAAACTTAGTAAGACTTCAGAGTTCGTCACAGACAGTGAAGGAACATTATGGTACCGAGACAGACTTTGCGTACCTAACATTGAGGAACTCAAGCAACAGATCTTGACGGAAAGCCACACCGCTCCATACTCAATCCATCCTGGAGGAACCAAAATGTACAAGGACATTCAGGAAAGATTTTGGTGGCACGGTATGAAAAGAGATATAGCCACATTCATTGCTTGTTGCGATTCTTGTCAGCGCATCAAGGCCGAACACCAAAAGCCAGCAGGGCTACTCCAGCCTAACAGGATACCAGAGTGGAAATGGGATGAAATAGGAATGGACTTCATTGTCGGATTACCCCGATCACAACGCGGAAATGACGCCATATGGGTCATCACAGACCGACTAACCAAGGTTGCTCATTTCATTCCCGTGAAGACTACCTACTCCACACAGAGACTGGCCAAACTTTATCTCTCTCGTATAGTTTGCTTACATGGAGTCCCAAAGACTATAATATCAGACCGAGGCACCCAATTCGTCTCCAAATTTTGGGATCACCTACAACAAGCTCTGGGCACGCAACTAGCTTTCAGTACAGCATACCACCCTCAGACTGATGGACAAACGGAACGTGTAAACCAAATCCTAGAGGATATGCTAAGAGCTTGTGTGCTCACCTATGGATCCAGTTGGGAAGAGAGTTTGCCATATGCCGAATTTGCTTACAACAACAGTTACCAAGCCAGCTTGCAAATGGCACCCTTTGAAGCATTGTACGGACGGAGGTGTCGTACCCCACTGAATTGGTCAGAAACTGGTGACAGCCGTATCTTCGGCCCAGACATGCTTAAAGAGGCCGAGGAGAAAGTTAAACAAATCAGGGACAGACTCAAGACGGCACAGAGCCGACAAAAGAGCTACTATGATCAGAAGCATCGTGAGGTCAGCTTTGAACCCGGTGATTCCGTATACCTCCGAGTATCTCCTATGAGGGGTCTGCAACGGTTCAAAATAAAGGGGAAGCTAGCCCCAAGATTTATTGGACCATTTTGTGTAAAGGCACGAAGAGGCACAGTAGCCTACCAACTAGACCTACCCAAGGATCTGTCAGACGTCCATGACGTATTCCACGTCTCACAGTTGAGAAAATGTGTGAGTAACCCGGAGAAGCATGTACCTCATGAGAACATTGATATGCAACCAGATCTCACATACAGAGAAAGGCCAATAAAGATTTTAGAAGAGTCTGAACGGAGGACCCGTCAGAAAACAACAAGATTTTTCAGGGTTCAGTGGAGCAACCACACTGAGGATGAAGCTACATTGGAAAGGGAAGATTTCCTTCGAGCAGAGTATCCATATCTATTTGAGGATCAGCAGAAATCTCGAGGACGAGATTTTTCCTAAGGGGGTAGGTGTTGTGACACCCAAGTTTTTATTTGGATTTTTCAAAAAGATTTTTATTTGACTTGAGGGGAGTGATTTAAATTTTTTCTTCAAAAGAACTCTCCCTCTCAAATATTCTTAAAGTTTTATTTGGATTCACCCAAGATCTGTCTTTGGTCTTGGAGGTTCTTGCTTTTCATTTGGACTCAAGACAAAATGTTTTTCATTGGGGAAAATAACTTTTGAAAATCTTTTGCAAATGCACTATGGCTTTTGGAATAATCCTTTGCCACTTTCAACAATTCCTTCTTGCCATGGCCTTAGTGCAAATCCTCTCTCCTAACCCTTCCCTCACCTTTGGATCATGATTTGCATCAAATCCAGCAAGTTGAACCTCCCCATGTGATTATTTCTATTTAAATCTTATTCAAACCAATTTCTGCCTTCTTTTCTAGCACTTGGAGATTTACAAAGGAACTCCACTTTCTGTCTTGATTCTTGCCACCAAACCTTTTTCCCCTCCTAGTCCTTTGAACCCTCAACCAAGACCCATGAAGATCCACTGGTCTTCATTTCAAAATTTTCAAACTACACCTACTGCAAGTTTGGACCAGATTTGACAAATTTGGTGAAATTCATTCAAAACCTTCTCCAAAAATTCCAAGTAAAATCAGGCAGCCTCTGGGTGCATTGAGTGGTCACCTCACCAAGTTACAGCCCCAGAAAAAATTCATCTCATTGCAAAATCTTTCTGTCGAACACCTGCAGTGCATGGTCAGTGTCAAGTTCAGAAATTCAGAGATTCAGTCAGTGGCCTGCTGTCGTTTTCTTCAGAGGAGGACGTCGATCTCGCCAGTACCACTGCGTCGCCTTGCTCCTCGTCCCCTCCCCCTTGTTCCTGCACCGCACGAACGCCTGGCGCCTTGCGGGCGTCGGCGACGAGCAGCAGAAGGTGCGCCGCCCCGTGACCGACGCCGGCGGCGGCTTTGCGGACGCCAGCGGGAGACACGGCGCCGACGACGCCACCCAGCGCCGCCCAAACCACCAGAGCTCGCCGCGTGGCCTTCCACTCCCCCGAACGCGCTGCCGCTCTCGTCGTGAACCGCAGGGCGCGGAGCGCGCTCTCTGCCGCCGTCGAGCCCGTGCGGTCACCTCACCGTGGACCGACGCCATTACGCCAAGACCATCTCCGTTTAGCTGTGAAACGACTCCAGTAACCTCCACTGATGCTGCCTGGCCGCTTAAACCACCTGCCAATCCACTGCTCCGCCGTAATCGCTCGCCGGAGATTCTCCGTTCACGGCCACCCCGTCGATCCGCCTATAAATAGAGGCCCCGAGCTTCAACTCGAGCACCCACCATCCCTGCACTCCCCCTAGAGCACGCCTAGCCACTGGAAGAGCCCCGAGGAGGTCTCCTTCCTCGACTCCGGCCGCCGCGACCCGCCACGGGATCCAGCCCGATTCGCCCCCGTGTGTGCTCCTCCGCCTCCATTCTCTTGCCAGTAGCTTCACCATGCATCCCTCTTTCTGACCCACGCTTCAATTCGAAGTTTGCAGCCCTCCACCGGAGTTCCCCATCCTCACCCGAGCCGCCGTCCGCCGGAGAAAGTGTCGCCGTCGACGTGGTGCTCCCCGTTGGTCGAGTCCACCACCCACCGACGCGGAAGAAGACGCTGAAGCTCTTGGTACCCTCCGTTTCTCCTAACTCGCCGTGGTTCGACGCCGGCGTCCACCGCAGTCTTCGGGCGCCGGCGAGCTTTTCAAACCTGACATGTGGACCCCGCGTGTCAGCCTCTGTTATTTCTCCCTCGAACCGTTTTCTGTTGGCGCCTTCGGGCAAAATACGCTTTCTCTCTTGCGCTTGCGCATTTCCAATCGAACCGTTTTCTGTTTTCTCAGTTAAAACCCTGGAACTTTTCTGTTTCATTACAGATAAGTCCCTGGACAGAAACCTTTATAACTTTTTAATAAAAAGGAATTTTTGAGTGATTCTTTTTCTGACAATCTTCAAATTTTGTCTAGTTTTTTATGGGATTTATTTGAAAAATATTTGGAGAAGTTTCTGTGTACCCATTGGTTTTCACGTTAGTGCCCGTTTCGTGATTGCCGTAGGTTCCGGGAGAGGTGACGGAGCCGCGAACTTCGCCGAGCTAGACTCCGACTTCTCCGAACCAGGCAAGCATGTTTTGAACATTTGATATGACAGGTGTTTTACATGTTCGCGTGAAAGTTTGTGCGTGGCATATGAGTGTCGGTAAATACCTCGTTGCTTGTAAGGCAACTACCCTCATGTTTCAAAGTCGCGATGATCTCTGATGAGAGATGGCCTAATCATGTGGTGACATGAAGGGCAGCAAGGTGGTACTGTTGTGGCATACCAGCCTTGCGTCATCCGACTTTCTCCGACGTTAACGTGGTCGGAGCCACGTTATCGTTCTTTTCCCCGCATGTTCCATAGTTGCGATGATCTCTGATGAGAGATGGCCTAATCATGTGGTGACATGAAGGGCAGCAAGGTGGTACTGTTGTAGCATACCAGCCTTGCGTCATCCGACTATTTCTGACGTTAACGTGGTCGGAGCCACGTTATCGTTCTTCCCCCCTTCCGTGCTACCACATGTTTCATTTGCCAGGATGCGGTTTAGTAAGTTGGTAACCTCTTTCCATGTACACACCAAACAGAGAGGACGAGATGATGGTACCTTGGCCCAGGATTAAAGCCAGTCATCCGGTCAGGGGGCATGGGTGTTTCTGGTTGGGATCGAGAGGGGGGGCACCCCCTTAAAGCGCGCGTATAGAAATTTGATCCCATGCTACGCGAGGTTGTAGCCTCCCCGTCTCAAGGTTTTTCTTGAACGTTGCCGAGGGTGATCCCTGGCTTCGGATGGTTGAATTGGGTGTGTACTGGTTAGACGTGTTTCTTCAAAAACACCGTAGACGGAACTAGTCCCCGTGACTACTGAAATCCGTTGGCTGTGGTTAAGTACAAACTCTGCAGAGTCAATTCTTTCCAAATCATCGTATCCATGATGAAGTAATGAAAACATTATATCCATATCTATCCGCGTGGAAAACTTGTCCCCGGTGAACAAGCTCAAGTGGTAAATCCAGATTTATTGTTATTCCTGTGGATGGACTAACTTTATATTTGTCTCATGCTTGTGATAATTTATGTTCCCGAACTATTGTATTATTGAGCTACAATATAAGCCCTTTATGAGACGTCGCGCAGACGTCCGACTGTGGCATGCACTGTCTTTATTTTCTGTTATAAGCCCTTTAGGTGGTGTCGCCCCGACGCCCGACTGTGGCATTATTATTCCGCATTTTCCGCTCGAGGAGTCTTTCAGACACTCGTTTGGCACCTGTATTATTATTCCGCATTTTCTGCTCGAGGTGTCTTTCAGACACTCATTTGGCACCCGTATTAATATTCAGCAGTTTCCGCTCGAGGCGTCATTCAGACCCTCGCTTGGCACCCAACATTTATTATCTCTATGTCTGATCGCACTGGTTAGCTTGTTCATATGCTTCATGTTTGCATTTGTTATATCTTATGTCCGAACTGTCTTGCGAGTACTTTCATGGTACTCACCTGGCTTGTTGATTTGGCCAGATGTTGACGAAGGCGATCTCTTGGATGAAGAGTTTGATAGCGCGTCCGACGCCTAGAGGAGTCCCAGTCAGTCCTGCGCAATCCCGGATATTGGTCACTTGTATCGTATACGCTTCCGCCACCCACAATAAGTCTCCTCGAGCCTCACTCCGACGCTCGAAGAGCTGTAGTCTTCTGGAATCATATCACTCGCTTCGCGGTGATATTTCCACCACCGTTATTATCGTGAGTTAGTAGTTTGCCACCCTATCCGCCGTCTTGTTTTATCGGCGTGCATGTAATAAATTGTTGGGCAGTCTCCGCTCAACTTTGTATTATATTTAGTACTCCTGGTATTTTTCTTCTGTGACCAAGATATTGTCTACCAGTGAGAAGGAATTCTTCCTCGCTGGTCCGTAAAAAGGATTGGTCTCTCAATAATTATTTTATTGAAAAACCGGTCGTGACAATTGGCAATCTAGCATCCACTCCAACTTTTGTTTCACTTCCTTTGTTCCTACGAAGAGAGTACTTGCTCTAAATGATGTGCCGCTGCAAGAGCCGCCTATATTTATTAACCATGCTCTAAAAAGGTGGACCAGCTTTGGCTATAGTAGTACTGTACTAGGTTAGTAGGTGACCTTGCGCTTGGCTCTTCTCCTCTTCCGGAAGTCGAACAATAATGATGGTACTATAGTAGTACTTTTGGCAATCTGACACCAAATGAACTGCTGCACCTCCACAGCTTGTAAGCAAAAGTTTCTCCTTGTGCTGCGAGCCACCGCGCACGCGTTGGCGAGGGAGAAGGCGTAGTAAGCAAGCTTCTCGTCGTTCTGCGAGTTGATGGGACACATCAAATTTATTTATTAGTACTCTTGGAGTAAACTCGCTCTTGGAGTAAACTCGCTCTTCCGTGGACAAGACTATCCAATGATGGTGAAAGCCGATCCAGCTGCTGTTGACAAAACGTTACATTTTCACTGACATGTGGGACCGCATATGAGCAAACAGACGATGGGCTCCGCGCGTCTGCTGGCTGGCTGAGAAGAGAGATAGAGGAGGGCCAAGCACGGACTCCAGGAAATTTGTTCTACGTACTCGATATAGTGGAGTAACCAGCACCTCGATATAGTGGGGTGGCATGGGCCATAACTAGAATTCATGTCTAGCAGTACGGCACACGCCACCCACACAAGTCCCATCCGACACCAATTTTCTTGGAGTCCGTGCTAGCTACAGCCATCTCTTCTCCCTCCTATTTTCTTAGCCATCGCGCGGTGGGCGGGATGGGGGTTTGCCGATAGTCGGTCTGCTCAACCGCGGTCCCACTTGTAAGTGAAAATGCAACACAACACGCATTCCCCCTTGAGCGGCGTCCCGGACAAACCATGTGAGGGTGTGACGCGAACACGGTAGGCTTTTCCTTTTGAACTTGTAACTTGTAAAATTTGGTTCTCCTCCATGGGGCGACCGATAGACAGAAATAACCATTTTTCCTAGAGTAATGAGAAGTTTGGTTCTGGCACGGTTCATGCATTGAGTACGTAGGAAAATTATGAAGTTGATGCGAAAGGTAAGATAATTGCTAGTAGTACCATATACTACCACATGGATTTGACGGAAAGATAAAGATACATACGGATCCATCAACGACATCCTCACGCCCTAGTGCACCGGGTCACCAACCGACGTGTGAGGAGCAGTGGCGTTGGCGGCAAGCTCAACGTGCTTCTAAACAATGCCGTCCAAGGTTGCCCTGCGGTCCAAGAAGGCTAGCGTCCTATCGTCCTCCTCTTGCATGTAGTAGTCCTTGTGGACGATTTGCGCGTAGACGTGGGTGATTATGTCGATGGTGTCTTGCTGCTCCTGGCGCTGTGCGGCGAGCGCGACCTCAAGGTGGACATTCTCCGGCGCGATGGCGGGCAGTCGCAGGACCACCAGTGCGTCGAAGAGGTTGTCACCATAGAGGATATTGAGGGTGGCAGGCATCGCAGAGCCTGGGCGCGTGGGCTGGAGGCGTATGTCAAGGTCGTCCGCGAGCTTCTTGACGACGGTGAACTTGTCGAGGAAGCCGACGAGGACCTCGTCGAACAAGGAGACGAAGCTGTCGTCCAAGCGTCCCCTCGCCCTGGCGGCCTCAAGCACTACGTGGAGACATTCCTCGATGCCAGGATGCAGGATGGCGTCGTGGACCATCTGGCACAGCCGGATGATGCTCGCACTCATTGTCTCCATGGGTCTAGCTTCTAGTCAACTGATCTTGCGATTGGAGTGATCACTCTTCCCCTTAGGTGCGTAGGTGCGTAGGATTTCGTAGATTGGACTGGCGGGAGCCTTTATATGAGAAGTGCAGACTGCGTTGAATTCACGTGCGTGTTGGCCATCTACTCCTCGCCCCTCTATTGCACCTGCCTTTGGCTGTATGACAGGTTGGCCAGCCACCCGTTGGACCCACGTGTCATACACCCAAAGGCAGGTGCAGTAAGTCAATGAAGCTGCATCCCCCTCCATGCCCGTGCATGCTTTCAATGACTTGAGACTACCAAACATCACATGCGGTGGTTAGTTCATTGCACGTAATCCTATTAAGTAGCAGAAAGACATTAAGTTACCTTGCCGATAGGAATAAAACAATACACCATGTATTTATTTATAGAGGGAGTATAGCCAGCATCCGGTTAGTATATGAAGTTGCCACATCACATAGAGCCAACCTAATATTGGAGTATGCTAGCCCTCCACCGGCGCGCCGCTTCAAATGGCGGAGGAAGTGAGAGGTCGCGTCACCTTGTGTCCAGATCTGAGATGCCACATGTACCAAATGAATGACTCCAAGCTCGACCACCGTGATGCTAGGTGCGAGCCAAGGAACACTGTTGGAGAGACCCCCTCATAATTTTCCTACATTGTCGACGACGAGGTGCCTATGGTGACTTCGTAAATTTCAAGATGATAGTGCCGTGCGTGTGTACGTTCATAGGGGTGAGTGTATGCGCATGTATATGAGCGCTTGCGTCTGTACTGTGTAAAAAAACGTAAATGCGTGTAAAAGAGACTAGTCAGTATACTCAATATTGTGCACCTCGGAGAGGAAACCGATAGAACTAGTATGGATTTATTTACGGTGCAGATTCACTCATTTTGCTCCATATGTACTCCGTCTCGGTGTAGTCTAGTCACTTGTTGAAATCTCTAGAAGGGCAAATACTCCTTTCTAGTTTACAGGGCAATACTAGCAAGTAGTTGTACATACTAGTACAATAGTGGGCTCACATAGCAATTTTGTCTCATGCAAGAGCCTGGCTATATGCGTGCTCCAATGTTTGCAACTGCAACATTCGGTTTGCGCTTGGCTCTTCGCCTCTTCGAGAAGACGAACAATGATGTTACTACTACTTCTTCTACAGTGTCGAATCCACTGCTGCATGTCCGTCCACCGCGAGCGGGACGGATAGCTTGTTGTAGAAGTACTACTAAGCAAAAGCCTGTCCTCGTTTGTGAGCAACCGCGCACATGCGTGAGGGAGAAGGCGTGTAGTAAAATCAAGCTTCTCCTCGTTGTACGAGTTGAAGCGACACATCATAGCACTGGCCCCACATGCTTGCCTCTAAACTTGGCTGAAAGACCCACAGTGTACAATATATTTGCTGCAACCTCTAACATTTACCCACCACAAATTAAAATATATGTGGCCGTATGCATCGTTCTGATGCAGAGGCCGGGGAGTCCCCCCTTTTCGAAAAAAACAAATTAAAATATATATTCCTGTCTTGACCAGATGAGTGTGCAAACTACAATCACCAGGGTGTCAGGTAGGGCTAGAAGACTATTTTAATATTTTTAAAAAACTTCGAGACGGCCACATAGCATGGAGCCGACCCTAACGATTTTAAGCTTACAGGCACGATACACGCTATCCTAGACTACTCTACACATGAAACTGCCACACGAGCGTCCGGGCTGCGCTTGGCTCTTCACCTCTTCGGGAAGTCGAACAATGATGGAGTACTACTGCACTAGAGGAGTACTACAGTACGCTTCTGGCCATCTGACACCGATTGAACTGCTGCATGTCCACCGCATGCGGGAGGGAGAGCGTGTAGCGAAAGCTTCTCCTAGTCTTGCCAGCCAGCACGCTCATGGGCGAGGGAGGGACGCTCCTGCCTTTGCGTGTATGACAGGTGGGCCTGACAGGTGTGTGGCCAACCTGTCATACAGCCAAAGGCAGGTGCAGTTAAGTCCACGAGGGAGAGGATAATCAAACTTCTCGTTGATGTACGAGTTTACGCGACACATCAAAGCACTGCACTCGATATATTTCAATAATTTGCATTTACCGATGCATTAATTACAACGCATGCATGCATGCCGTGACTCTCCTTTTGATACTTGCATGTGTTGATTTAATGCACCTTGAAGTAGTATAAAATATGTGACGGTAAAGCTTTGTAATACCCCGGCCCAAGTCGAGAGATGGTTGTGCACGAGGAGGGCGAGATCATGCAGACCGAACAGGACCCGACGATGGAGCTCTCTAAGGTCTCGATGGACCTCACCGTGCTCCACTGCCCCTTGTGCCTCCACCCCTTGAATTGTGGTTTCTCAACGAGTTGTGCTGAACTTCTTGTGAATTGTGGTGGTTTTCAGTAACGAAAATCGGAAGGGGCAAGCCCTTCTTTTATCAATAAAAAATTAATCGTCCTTATATATTCATCAGTCTTGCTATAAGTCGCAGTAGATGCTATATAGGTCCGTCGCATCTTACATCAAGATCCGTGCTTTCAGATTTTCTTTTTTCTCTCTTAAATCTCAGTCGAGTGAGACATAGCCACGCCATTAAATAGAGGCTCGGGCGCCATTAATGGAGACCTTGGGAGAGAGGTGGACGACAGATGGAGGTCAAAGGGCTCTCCTCCCGATAAGCACGCGCAGGGGTCTGATCGCACGCCTCTCGTACTCAAATAGCTACCCTGCACGGCGCCTCCTAGCTAATAAAAAATGGGGACGCGTGGCGGCACGTAAATGGTACTAGTAAGTAGAACGCCCACGGTTTCAATATACTTGTGTTTCCGATTGTAACGTGACAGCACTTGTTCCAAAATGACTTTGTTGATTGTTAATGTGTGCGCCTTCGCAAATCGGACTGCAAATTTACCACAACATGTTGGTGCCATGTCATGGCACTAAGCCAAGTTTCATTATTTTCATGCGTGTTTTGGATTTACAGGAATTAAAAAACTAAGTTTCTCAATGTTTCCAACCCAGCCACGACGCCCAGAATTTTGAATTTCATTCCCATTTCTTGCATGGAACCTAGAAATTTACCCGAGGACACACATGTGATTTTTCAACCAACTTTGGTGCACTGGAACATGTGCTTGTATTTCAAATTTGAATTATGCACACAAAGGTGACACGTTCCCTCCCAGAACCACGAGCCTTCTTGAGAGAAGCTCCGATTTGCAATAAGCTTATACCAAAATTTGTTCCTATTCGGCCAATTTTTTTACCACGGCATGGTACTACCATGACATGACACCATGCCAAGTTTCATGATTTTAAAACCAAGTTTCTCAAAGTTCTCGACCGAGCCACGATGCCCAGATGTTTGAATTTTATTCTCATTTTTTGCATGGGACCTACTCCCTCCTTCCATCTATATAGGGCCTAATGTGTTTTTCAAGACAGCCTTTGACTATTGACAAGATTAATAGCACATGAGATGTATACTATGAAAATTATATTATTGGAAGCTCCTTTGACATACAAATTTGAAGGTATGCTTTGTGTAAGTTGCATGTCATATATTATTGCTCTAACGTGTGGTCAAAGTTAGCCTCGAAAAACGCATTAGGACCTATATAGATGGAAGGAGGGAGTAGAAATTCACCCGAGGACACAAATGTGATTTTTCAACCAACTTTGGTGCACGGGAGCATGTGCTTGTAGTTCAAATTTGAATTATGCACATTAAATGACCAAAAACTCAATTAATGTGTAAATAAGGCCAAATGAAGCCGGAATAATTCCAAAATTTAACAGGGCACTCATGTAGTTCTATGTTTCCTTTGTAAATAAACTCAAGGGGGACAACGTATATCGTTTGGCACTCAAAGGTGGCACGTTCCCTCTCAGAACCACGAGCCTTCTTGAGAGAAGCTTCGGTTTGCAAGAAGCTTATACCAAAATCTGTTCCTATTCAGCCAATTTTTAAACATGGTAGTACCATGAAATGACATCCATGCCAAGTTTCATGATTTTCAGACGTGTTTTGGATTTATAAGAATTTTAAAACCAAGTTTCTCAATGTTATCGGCCGAGCCACGATGCCCAGATGTTTTAATTTTATTCTGATTTCTTGCATGGGACCTAGAAATTAACCCGAGGACACAAATGTGAATTTTGAACCAACTTTGGTGCACGAGAGCATGTGCTTGTAGTTCAAATTTGACTTATGCACATTAAATGACTAGAAACTCAATTAATGTATAAAAAATGACAAACGAACCTGGAATAATTCCAAAATTTAACAGGGCACTAATGTAGTTCTATGTTGCCTTTGTTGAGAAACTCAAGGGGGGGCAGCGTATATCGTTTCGCACTCAAAGGTGGCACGTTCCCTCTTAGAACCACGAGCTTCCAAATCGGCCCAATTTTTTTACCACAACATGTTAGTGCCATGACATGACACCATGCCAAGTTTCATGATTTCCAGGCGAGTTTTGGATTTACATGAATTTAAAATCAAAGTTTCTCGATGTTCTCGGCCGAGTCATGACGCCCAGATGTTTGAATTTCATTCTCATTTCTTCCATGGGACCTAGAAATTCAACCAAGGACACACATGTGATTTTTCAACCCACTTTGGTGCACCGGAGCATGTGCATGCAATTCATATTTAGATTATGCACATTAAAAGTCCAAAAATTCAATTAATGTATAGAAAGGCCAAATGAACCCGAAATAATTCCAAAATTTAACAGGGCACTCATATAGTTCTATGTTGCCTCTGTAAATAAAATCAGGGGGAGCCAGCGTATATCGTTTCGCACACAAAGGTGACACGTTCCCTCTCGCTTGCTCTCACTTGCTCTGCTCTTGCTCTCGCTTGTGCTGCTGCTGCTGCTGCTGCACGACCTCCGGCAGCTACAGGAGTTGCTGCTTTAGCACTCGCTCTCGGTGCTACTGCACGACTTGCTCTCTGCTAGTGCGTTCCCTGCTCGAGCGTCTGCTGATTTAGATCACTGCTTCTCTGCTACTAGTGCTCGAACGCCCTAAACATCTATTGCAATGCTCTGTTACTAGTTCAATCAGTTTCGACAGTAAAATTCAGTTTCAAATGTGAAGTTCATTTTCTTCAGTTAAGTTCAGAGCGAACAGTACTTACAGCATCTGTCGGAGCGGCCGTGGCGCGGCTGATGCGTTTTACATCTAGCACTTTTTGGTGATGTATTTTACATCATCTATTGCAGATGATATTAGGGTCCCACTTCAGATTAACGTTGTCTGTCTTGTCATCCTTCAGCCTCGTCGCCGTACACCTTAGCAGAGCTGCTCCAATGACGGAACCGTCCATCAAAGCGGAGCAGTACTGTAACGCCCACGATGCGGCTATATCTCCCACGTGTCGAGGCACGACTTAGAGGCATAACCGCATAGTGGTTTCGTCGCAAGAAGGGTCATCTTCACACAATCCCATGTAATGAACAAGAATGGGATAAAGAGTTGGCTTACAATCGCCACTTCACACAATACATAAATATCATTCATACATCATCCAAAATACAATCATATAGACCGACTACGGTCCAAAATCCAGATGAAAATAAGACAACCCCAAATGCTAGATCCCCGATCGTCCCAACTGGGCTCCACTACTGATCATCAGGAAAAGACACATAGTAACGACCACGTTCCTCGTCGAACTCCCACTTGAGATCGACGCCATCGTCTGCACTGGCATCGTCGGCACCTGCAACTGTTTTGGAAGAATCTGTGAGTCACGGGGACTCAGCAATCTCACACCCGCGAGATCAAGACTATTTAAGCTTATAGGACAAGGAGGTGCAAAGAGGTGGAGCTGCAGCGGCAAAAGCATATATGGTGGCTAACTTGCGCAAATGAGAGCGAGAAGAGAAGCAACGGAACGGACGTCATCTAGCAATGATCAAGAAGTGATCCTGAACACCTACTTACGTCATCCATAACACAGACCGTGTTCACTTCCCGGACTACGCCGAGAAGAGACCATCACGGCTACACACGCACTTGGTGTATTTTAATTTGGGTCAAGTGACAAGTTATCTACAACCAGACATTAACAAAATCCCATCTGCCTCATAACCGCGGGCACGGCTTTCGAAAGATAATACCCTGCAGGGGTGTCCCAACTTAGCCCATCATAAGCTCTCACGGTCAACGAAGGATAAACCTTCTCCCGGAAAGACCCGATCAATCTCGGAAACCCGGTTTACAAGACATCTCGACAATGGTAAAACAAGACCAGCAAAGCCACCCGAATGTGCCGACAAATCCCGATAGGAGCTGCACATATCTCGTTCTGAGGGCACACCGGATGAGACATCCTACGAGTAAAACCAGACCTCGAGTTTCCAGGAGGGGGCCCTGCAGTCTGCTCAGTTCGGACCAACACTCGAAGGAGCACTGGCCCGGGGGGGGGGGTTAAAATAAGATGACCCTCGGGCTCGCGAAAACCCGGGGGAAAAGGCTTAGGTAGCAAATAGTAAAACCAAGGTTGGGCCTTGCTGGAGGAGTTTTATTCAAGGCGAACTGTCAAGGGGGTCCCATAAATCACCCGACCGTGTAAGGAACGCAAACTCAAGGAACATAATCCCGGTATAACAGTAACTAGGGCGGCAAGAGTGGAACAAAACACCAGGCATAAGGCCGAGCCTTCCACCCTTTACCAAATATATAGATGCATTAATTAAATAAGAGATATTGTGATATCCCAACATATCCATGTTCCGACATGGAACAAACTTCAACTTCACCTGCAACTAGCAACGCTATAAGAGGGGCTGAGCAAAAGCGGTAACATAGCCAAACAACGGTTTGCTAGGAAAGGATGGTTTGGGGCTGACATGGCTGAAATAGGAGACATGATATAGCAAGTGATAGGTAGCGAGCATGGCAATAGAGCGAACAACTAGCATAGCAAAGATAGAAGTGATTTCGAGGGGTGGTCATCTTGCCTGCAAGGTTCTCAGAGTTGTCGAAAGCTTGATCCTCGTAAGCGTACTCGACAGGTTCCTCGTTCATGAACTCGTCTCCCGGCTCTACCCAAGACAAGAACACAAACAAACGGAACCACAATCAACAACGAGAAATGCGCAAGCAACATGATGCAAAACATGTATGATATGCAAGATATGATATGCGATGCGTATGCGTGCTCCGGAAGGAAAATGATGAACATGGCAGTAACTTGGAAAACCAAGCATGCCACTGGAAAGATGAGATGATTTCGGTCGAAGTCGATATAAATATCACCGGAATCGGATGCACGGTTTGCAAATGGCAAGCAAAACAAGAATGACACGAATCTGCGATAAACAGCAAGATAGCACTTAAAATGCAACAAGTAACAATGCAACAGCACCCCAACATAGCAACAAAGCACATGACAGTAAACTACAGGAGATGCTTGACAAAAGATGAACACTGAGCTACGGCTTGTTCACAACATATCAAGCTCAAACAAGCATGGCAAAAGTGCAAAAGATTACAGGTTCACAGACTTGGTGAAAAACTGGACATGGCAGAAATCAGCATCAGGTAGCAATGTTCAGAGCACGAAATCAACATGCTACAGGAACTTAACTTAGAAAAACAAGGCATGGTAGTGTTCTACTAAATGCACATGACAAAAGTCCCTTACTGACCATAAGCCAAAAAGGACCAGAAGATATTATGGCAAGCATGTAAACATAGCAAGTTTCGTTATCAGGTTTCAGACTTGGCAGAAATATTAATATGTAGGCCTCTTTGTGAGCTTGATGCACTCACTACGGAGCAATGCATGACAAACCTAGCATACCTACAGCAATATGGAATGTTTATGAAGCTATCCATGGCAAGAACAATTGCATAGCATGTATGGATTAACTACAATAAGCTTGGCAAAAATGCATCTCACGTTAAGAATCTGCCAGAAATGTTTTATAGCAAAAGTAGAGCAAGATTGAGTCATCCTATGGTACTCTAAAATTGGAAAAAATTGCAGGAATGGATCAGTTACAACTATTTCTACAAAACATCCTTACTGAACATCTCCAAAATATGCATGGATCTCTCTGTAGCATCAAGTTTACATGGCAACAAAATTACAGCAGACAAGGACTTTGCATGCTTGTGCTAGTCACGAAAGAGATCACAAAAATACATGGACTATACCACTGGAAAGATGGCATGGCATACTTCAAAACACATGTAGAGCTCATGCTCAAAAGATGCACAGAATAAATGATACAAAAATGACAAATCTCCAAGTTCTGATAAGAACCAGAGATTAACAGCAACTAGCCCTCTTCCAACGAAGATTTGGGCATCAAGATTACCTCTAATGAACATGGTGCAATTGAACAAAATGAAGAGCATCACGAGACGAACAATTTTACATATTATACGCGCGAATCGGAGCTACATGCAAGGAGTTACGGAGCTATGAACATGGCGAGATCCTGAGAAATATTGGTGACTTCGAGAAAAAACCGGGGCTCGGGGGAAAAGTCAACGGGCACGTACATACAGATCGGATCGAGGCTCCTCGAGCTCGAGGCTCGGGCTGCCGCCGGCGAGAGGGAAGAGGGGCGGCGAGGCAGGGGACGGCGGGGCCCGGCTGCGGCCGGGCGGCGCCGGCCGGCGGGGAGCCGCGGCAAGGAGGAGGCGGCGCCGGCGGAGCTGCGGGGCGGATGGCGGCGGCGGAGCTCCGTGCCGGCGGCCGGAGGAGGCGGCAGGCGCCGGTGGCGGCGGCGGCAGCCGGTGGCGGCTGCGGGGGCGCGCGCGGTGGAGCGGGCCGAGGGGGCCGGTCACGGGCCCGGCGGGCCTGGCGGCGGCGGGGCTGACGACGCTGACGTGGCGGCGGCGGATTCGCCGGGACGCGGCGGCGGACGTTGTCCGGCGCGGGCGGACGCGTCCGGCGGCGCGGAGGGAAAAAGATCTAGGGTTCGTCTGTGATTTCGTTTTTCGGGATGCCCAGTTATAAATAGGTAGAGGGAGCTAGGAGGCTCCAAATGAGGTGCGGTTTTCGCCCACACGATCGTGATCGAACGACCTAGAGCATGGAAGAGAGTTTGGTGGGTTTTGGGCTGGTTTTGGAGGGGGTTTTTGCTGGACACTCAAATGGACTTTGCGGATGCCCGGTTAACCGTTGGAGTACCAAACGACCTCCGAATGGAACGAAACTTGACCGGTAGTCTCCGGGTGGTATATTAAGACCACTTGACAAGCCTCAATCCATTCCGAGAAAGTTTGACACACGCACACGAAAGAAAACAAGAGGGGTGCACCGGAGGAGATAGGAGCGCCGGATTGCAAAACGGACAACGGGGAAAATGCTCGGATGCATTAGACGAACACGTATGCGAATGCAATGCACATGATGACATGATATGAAAATGCATGACATGACAAAATACAAAACGAAAGACAAAACCCGACAACGGAGGGAAAAACATATCACATAGCCGGAAATGGCAAGAGTCGGAGTTACAAATATGGCAAGTTACATGCGGGGTGTTACAAGTACCCTTGGCGCCGTTTCCAGAGGCCTCGGATCTTCTTCCCCACCTCCGACAGTCACACCAGCATCATCACCATCCTCCACGTCCAACCCAATGATGCTGAGGTCCACAAGGCTATGACAAAGAGGTTGTACACTCGCCGCATCACTTTGTTTCTCCATTCCTCTGTTCTTCAAATTCATGTGAGCCAACCACCGAGGTTTCTGAAATCCTATGTTTCCAAATGCTCTGTTTTGCACGTGCATTCCTATCCTATTCCTATGTTTTTCCTGTCCCTGCGTTTATATAATCCTCCAATTCTAAGGGGCCCTTACAGATTTACTTCATTTTCAGATAGGCGTCAAAGAAAACTCTGTGTGTTATGTCCTGCTCCTGCCGTGCTATCATCCACCCCACCTGAGGTGCACCATCGACAGAAGCGTTCACTGCAGCAGAGATCCCCCCTGCAGACTTCCTTTCGCCGCCTCAGATCATCTTACCTATTGCCGGTAGCCACGCCAACTGCATTACCATCATCGACTGAGCAGATGAACCTGAGGACTACACAGTTCCGGAAGAGAGGTCGCGGTATTTCGTGTTTGCTTACGTTATACATCGGTTATTATTACCTGCTACTTTATCATTCAATCTTGAGTTTTGAATTGCCCATGGGTCTCATATCGAGCCAGCAACGAATAGTATCTGTCTACTATCTGGTTCATCTGGGGTCTTCTATGTGGTTCATGTTGGGTGGGCAACAAACAATAGATGATCCATTGTCTATCTTTTTAAACTGAAGCTATAATCTACTTGCTATCATTAGTTTTGGATCCATCCACTCGTTTGCTACCATCAGTCTTGATTTTTTCATGCACCCCTTAGGCCTTACAAAATCTAACTATTTTTTTATTATGCATGTCAGATATTGTACACAATCGTACTGAACATGTAGAGAAAAAGAGAAGACCGTTGCGTGCGAATATAATGTCATGCAGACGCCGCTCCATGGTGGGTGAAGTGCCCCCCTCCTGCATTTCCAGATTGTATTCCAGAGGAAGATAACTGTTTAGATGGACATTCAGAAGGAGCCGACCACGCCTGTTTACCACCTGAGGTGTTTGCTCTAACCTGGCATGCTGATGTTGGTCATATCATGCATATGGCGCCTTGCATTGCTTACATTATACATCTTATATGTCATCAGCTTAGTTTAGATTTGCTTTGTGTGAATGCCACCTGTTTGGTTTCCATATCATACTCCCACCATTCCTAAATATTTGTCTTTTTAGAGATTTCAACAAGTGACTACATACGGAACAAAATGAGTGAATCTACACTCTAAAATATGTCTATATACATCCGTATGTGGTAGTCCATTTGAAATCTCTAAAAAGACAAATATTTAGGAACGGAGGGAGTATATGGGAATTATGCAATGCCATCTTCTTTAGCCAGGCATCATATACGTGAATCATGCAATGCCATCCTGTTTAGCCAGTCATCGTATATGTGAATTGTATTGTGCCATATTTTTTTCCATAATGTATTCCATTTGTCAACAATGTTTATACATTCATCTACTCTTCCTGTGCATCAGCCATTTGAGTCGGTCAAGGGAAAATCTGGAGTGAAAACAAGGTCTTCTGAGCAGTCAATGCTACCTGTCGATGCAGATTTCTTGCTGGTTACAGATAGCTCCTCAGAGGAGGATTCAGAGAGAGATGACCAGTCCTATTCCCCCCGAGGTGCATGCTCTAACTTGGCTGGGTTATATTGCTCATATCATGCATATGGTGTCTTGCATTGCCAAGCCATCTGCTTAGATTAGACATGCTTTGTGTGAATGCCTCCTGTTTGCTTTCTATATCAGATATGTGAATTATGCAATGCCATGTTTTTCAGCCAGTTATCATATATGTGAATTATGCACCACCATGGAGCCAGGCATCATATATGTGAATTATCTCATGCCATCTTTTTTTTCATTATGTATTCCATTTGTCCACAATCTGTGTATATTGAACTACTCTTCATGTGTATCAGCCATTTGAGCCGGTTATGGAAAAAATCTGGAGTGAAAACAAGGTCTTCAGAGCAGGCAATGGTACCTGTTGAAGCATATATCTCGATGGTTACAGGGAGCTCCTCAGAGGAGGATTCAGAGATAGATGACCAGTCCTATATCCCACCTGAGGTGTATGCTCTAAGTTGCAATGTTTATATTTCTCATATGATGCATATGGTGTCTTGCATTTCTTAGTTTAGACATCATATGCATAATATTGAATTCTATCTGCTTAGTTTAGAGATCATACATGCGAGTGCCAGCTGCTTAGTATATGAATCAATTATGTCAATTATATCATGCCATCCTGTATACTTTGACAACATGTATGTGAATTATTTCATCCCAACCTATTTTAGAAAGACATCATATAGTTTTGTCATGTCATCCTATTTAGGTACTCATCATATGTTGAATTATGCCATTATATCCTGTTAAGTTATCCATCATATATCTAAAACTGTGTCATGCTATCCTGTTTAGTTAGGCATCATATATGTGAAATTTTGTCATGCTGTCCTGTTTGGTTAGACAACATATATGTGAATTACCACATTTGTCTATCATACAATGTCTGTACGTTCAATTTCTTTTCTTGTTTATCAGCCATTTGAATTGGAGGGGGTGATGGCAGTATCTAAGGGAGCAAAAACCCGTTCTTCACAAAAGACAGTGCTACCCGTCGATGCAGATAGAACCATGGTCGTACGGGCCCACAAACTAGCCCCACCACACATAATCGAGACTCTTCCAGATTGCACACTTACACCGTTGGGTAGAGAACCAGCTACAACCCATCTAACCGCAACCCCAGCGGATAGTAACCCACTTATAGTTCACAAAGCACCATGTCCACCACAGAGTACCCCCACACGAGCAGTTTGTAAAGCTACTACAGTGCCCAAAGCACGAAGACCACCACAGCTAACCCAAACTCCACGTTTGAAGCAGAAGAGCAACTATTCTCAGGTCAGATTCCGTAGCTATGGTCCATACTCCTTTGCTGTTGCATCACTGTATTTACTCATACCAACTACTTTCGGATTTGAAGGATCCAATTGAAACTCCAATGGCGCAACAGGTATGTTTTAAACCTATTTCTTTAACTGGATTGCTGTTCTAACTTCTTGCTCTATGTTGATTTCAGTTTAAGTTGTATAAACAGTTATGTTCTCATGTGATGCACATTACAAGTGCTGCCAATGCTTTGTAGTTTCTCACACTTATATTCTGTCTATGCTGCTGTGTCTTAAAAATATATGAGTTGAACTGTGTCTCTATCTTGATTAGGGAACATAAACTAGAATGATATGGACAATACGGTGACCATAGTACATAGATATATGTTTGTTTCATGCTGTTATCCTGCCCACCTTACTACTGAACCGGTTTACCAAAATGAGTTTCGTATACTACAAGCTAAACCTGTGATGTGTCTGCTTGCTTCTCTTGTAGTATGCAAACAGAATATTGGAAAAGAGCACCCCACTATGCAATGGTAGAGAAAGTAATGCAGATAAGGTTCAAGATAGTGAGACAACCCTGTTGGTCTCCAAGAAAGGTGATAAAAACGATCTTGTAGATAGTGAGAAAACCCCACAGTCCTGCGTTGATGTAGTGTTCGAGTTACTGGCCAGTACCGCTGGCACAAGCTCTTCGAACTCGCTGCCTGGATCACTTTGGCTTCTTCAGTCTCAGCTACAAGCTGAAAGGCATCAGTCAGCTGTGCCGCGGCAAGAAGCCGAAGGACTGATGAAGTCCCTGCAGAATTCAGATGCGTACTTTCTTGTGCAACAGCAAGCGCTGGAGGATTTAAGCGCCAAACAAGAGAAAGTTAATAAGCTTGCTAAGCATCTTGCCAGCATTATGGGTACCCAGGATATTGTTTCTTCAACTCTTCTGAAGTGGTTTCAGTACTGGACTTGTTTTGCTGTGGCGTTTATATGCTGCTTTGTTCCCTATATTTGCACTGGTGGCGAACTTTGATGCCCAGTGGATGTAATATGTGTAATAGCCGTGATAGCCTAGCATAAGTTGCTTGCTTATTTATTTCCTTGTTGTCTTGTTTATTTGTTTGCTTGTAGTCAGTGCAGTTCTTTTTCCGCGGTTTGCTAGTGGCTGCAATAACCTATTTTTTAAAACTAGGCCACAATAACCATGGGCTACTATTTACTGTAGTGACACTGGGCCTCCTACGGGCCGTAGAAACAGTGGGCCTTCTACGGGCCGTAGAAACAGTAGGCCTTCTACGCGCCGTAGAAACAGTAGGCCTTCTACGGGCCGTAGAAACAATGGGCCTTCTACGGGCCATAGAAACAATGGGCCTTCTACAGGCCGTATCATCAATGGGCCTTATACGGGCCGTATGATCGATTGGCCAAACATGGGCCAATAACAAGCCGCATTATGGCCGTAAACGGGCTAGAGTTGGAATCGTCCGTTCATGGGCCGACCATAACGGGCCATCGTTAATAGGCCGTATTTGATGACGCTATGAAAACGGCCCAACGTATTAACGGACCACAAACGGGCCGACTGTAACCACGGGCAGAATTTGGCCCATAAGCAGAAAATAACAGTAATGGGTCGTAAGTAAACGAATGCTGGAAATGAGCCCAAGAATAAATGGGCTCTGAGAAGGCCGAAAGATAACATGGGCTGGAAACGGCCCAACGGAATAACGGGCCGTTAATGGGTATAAAGTGATACACTATTCATTACGGGCCAGTTTCACCACGGGCCGTTAATGGGTGTAAAGTGATACACTGTTCATTACGGGCCAGTTTCACCACGGGCCGTTAATAGGCCCAGAGTTACATAGGGCCTCATATGGGCCAAAAGACATCATGGGCCATACATGGGCCAGAAGTGAAAAATGGGCTGGAATCATATTGGATGGCCCAAATGACGCTACTAGGCCTAATTCGGATAGGGCGTAACGGGCCTTGGGTTAGCGGGTCTTGGGTTAACGGCGAACAGGCCGTTAACAGGATTTCCATGGGCCGGCCCGCCACCTTTTGACCAATTCAAACGGGCCGGCCTTTTCACAGGAATGGGCCTCTGTTGGGCCGTGCCACGTGTCGACGTATCATAGGCGCCTTCTGTCCAATGAGTGGATGACATCTGTCCCAACGATGAGCCGACACGTGTTTCCTCCAGCCAATGATGATTTTACACGTGGAAAATCCCCATTGGTCGGGGCTCTTAACAGGTTATCGGATCCAAAACCCGACCCGATAGCTTAATGGCATTCCGTTACGATAGATGCCACGTGTCGGTCACCCTTGACGAAAGCACTTCTGTGACGCGCAATTTATCGTCATGGAAGTGGACACTTCCGTGATGATAATTTTGTTAATGTCATGGAACACTTCTACGACAACACAGGTATGACTATCTTGATTCTGTCATATATTTGTCATGGATGTACATGCATGACAAAAAACGCGACCTACTATGACAAACACGTATCATCACGAAAGTGTATTTTTTTGTAGTGTTGGATAGAGCGATTACCAGGGAGAGTCAAACGCATGATGTAGATGTATGTGGAGCTGGTGTAGGATCGAAAGTATGTCTAGAGGGGGGGGGGTAATTAGACTACTTGACCAAATAAAAATCTAGCCTTTTCCCAATTTTAGTTCTTGGCAGATTTTAGCAACTTTGCACAAGTCAAGCAAACAACCTAAACATGCAATTCTAAGAGTATAGCAGCGGAATGTAAAACAATTGCATGTGAAGGCAAAGGGAGGAGTTTGAGGGAGCAAACGCAATGTTGACACGGAGATTTTTTATCCGTGATTCCGATAGGTGGTGCTAACATACATCCACGTTGATGGAGACTTCAACCCACGAAGGGTAGCGGTTGCGCGAGTCCACGGAGGGCTCCACCCATGAAGGGTCCACGAAGAAGCAACCTTGTCTATCCCACCATGGTCGTCGCCCACGAAGGACTTGCCTCACTCGGGTAGATCTTCACGAAGTAGGCGATCTCCTTGCCCTTACAAACTCCTTGGTTCAACTACACAATCTTGACGGAGGCTCCCAAGTGACACCTAGCCAATCTAGGAGACACCACTCTCCAAGAGGTAAAAAATGGTGTGTTGATGATGAACTCTTTGCTCTTGTGCTTCAAATGATAGTCTCCCCAACACTCAACTCTCTCTCCCGGGATTTGGATTTGGTGGAAAGAAGATTTGAGTGGAAAGCACCTTGGGGAAGGCTAGAGATTAAGATTTATGTGGTTGGAATGGAATATCTCGACCTCAACACAAGTGTAGGTGGTTCTTGCTTAGAAAATGTATGCTGGAAGTGTAGGCATGTTCCGATGGCTCTCTCCATGAATGAAGAGTGGGTGGAGGGGTATATATAGCCTCCACACAAAATCTAACCGTTACACACAAATCACCAAACTCGGTGTGACCAAATCATGAAACTCGGTCGGACCGATTTAGTTCAAAATGTGAACGTTAGGGATTTCGGTGGGACCGACATGTTAACTCGGTGGGACCGATTTCGTTAGGGTTAGGGTATAACGTAATCTCAGTGAGACCGATTTCACAAACTCAGTGGGACCGATTTTGGTAATAGACTAATAGAGAGTTGGTCAGGCAAACTCGGTGGGACCGATTCGCTCATTTCGGTTGGACCAAAACGTTACGAAAGGGAAACAGAGAGTTTGCATTGCAATCTCGGTGGGACCAATCGCTCATCTCGGTTTGACCGAAACGTTATGAAGGGAAACAGAGTGATTACAATCCCATCTCGGTGAGACCAAGATCCCTATCGGTGAGACCGAAAAGACTAGGGTTTCTGGCAGTGGCTATGTCAACTGAACTCGGTGGCGCCGGTTAGAAAGATTCGGTGGGGCGGAGTTTGACTTGGTTTGGGACATATGTGGATGTGAGAAAGTAGTTGAGGGTTTTGGAGCATATCACTAAACACTTTGAGCAAGAAACTCATTAAGCAACACCTCACCCCCTGTTGATAGTATTGGCTTTTCCTATGGACTCAATGTGATCTTGGATCACTAAAATGAAAATGTAGAGTCTTATGCTTTGAGCTTGAGCCAATCTTTTGTCCTTAGCATTTTGAGGGGTCCACTTTCTAATCCATGCCATGTGAATCATTGAGCTTTCCTGAAATATTTATCTCGAAATGACATTAGCTCAATGAGCTATATGTTGTTAGGAATTACCAAAACCACCTATGGATAGTTGCACTTTCAATCTCCCCCTTTTTGGTAATTGATGACAACATATAGATCAAAGCTTCGACAAAGAATAATAAGATTGAAAAACATCGTCGCTTTGAGAAGTATGTGATAAGCAAGAGCTCCCCCTAAATTTGTGCATTATTTAAAATTTGCTTTTGAATGCAAATGCACAATCAATTAGGATCATGGGATACTCTTCCATGTCACATACCTCTTGGTGGAGCGCTCAAAATGATAGAAATTAAAAGCATGCACTCATCACCAAGCAAGTGAATGATCATATAAGAATATAAGAGATAGTATCATCCAACAAGCATTAAGGGTACCATATGATCAAACACATGATCAAACAAGTATCTCACAAGGTCATAAAGTATCTCACACAAGCACACAATCAAGAAGTTCAACCAAAATAGCGAGAGAGGTAAAAAAGCAACACTCTCTCTCGAAGCCTATGATCTATACATTTTTCTCCCCATTTGGCAACAAGTTACCAAAAAGTTCAAAAATGCATAGTGCTAAACGTCTCTCAGGCTTGATCTTCGGGAGGTGGTGTTGAGAGAACTCCAAGGACGAAGGCTTCAGATGATGTAGCTGGAGCTGGTGGAGTGGCTGCTGGAGGTGGCTCTGGAGCTGTAGCTGCTGGTGCTGATTGTGTAGCTCGAGTATCTGTCACAGGCACTGTAGCAGATCTTTGTCCTCTGGGCACTCTAGCAAAAGCATATGTAGTAGACTTGCCCTTCTTCTCCTCTGCTTCCTCCTGAAGCTGCTCAACTGCAGTTTGGATCTCAGTTACCTTCAGATCAAGATCATAGAATTTGGTCTCTATAATCCTCTCCAAGCTCTCCTGGTTTTGAGTCAGGGTGGCCAAGCCCTTCTCAATCCTCAAGGTGGATTGAATCAGATATGCTAACTGATGTTGCTTGCTCTCAGGAAAACTTGAGATGCCTCTTCGGCAATTGGCATCTTTGCAGCTTTCTCTGCCCTTGCCTTCTCTCTCTTCTCTTGTGCTTGAGCTGATGATGGTTCATTCTCAGTCATGAGTACAGTGTTGTCTTCAAACTCAGGATATGAGGGTAAATGCTCCTTATCCAACAGATATGTGCCTGTGCCGATCTTTGAGTTGATGAGCTCCTAAATGTGTGGAGCATACCCACAACTTCTCTTCTGATCAGCTGCTGTCCTTTTGATTGTTTCGACAATCAGACTCATGACTTTGAACTTTTGAGGCACATCAAACAAATGTACCAAGTTGATAGCATGTCCTCTGATCATCTTGTGATCACCTGACTTGGGTAGCAAAGTGTGCCTTAGGATCCAATTTATGGTAGGCAGACCAGATAAGAAGAAGTGGACAGATCCAAACTTGTGATTCTCCAAAGCATCATCTGGGATCTCTCTGTACATATGTGCCGTAGTGTTGTGGTCTTTCTTCTTCTCAGCATAAACATCCAAGTCATCCTCATTTTCTTCCGGAGCATTGATCAACTGAGCCCATTCTTCAACAGTGGATTGGTACCTTGTACCTTCAGACATCCAAACTATCCTTCCATCTGGATAGAAGTGGGCAGTGGAGTAAAACTGCATGATCAGCTCATCGTTCCACTTGGTGAGCTTCTGGGCAACAAATGTATCAACTCCACATGCTTTAAAGCTGTCATATAATCCTGGATAGTGATCTTCATTTTTCTTGATGTACTCCCAGTCAACCCATCATATGTTAAACACAATGTGCTTCTTGTCAAGCAAAATTGTCTCATAAAAGTCTTGTTGTTCCTTAGTGTGAAACCTATAGTCAACAGCAGTTCTCCTCGTGACAGCATATGGATCAGACTGTCTCCATAATCTCAATCCTGCATCCTTCCTGATCTTCATATTTTCTGCAACGGGATGTGCATCATTGTGGTCAAAGATCTTGGGCTTGAGCTTTCTCAAAACAAGTGAGGCATCTTCCTCTTCTTCAGCAGCATCAGGCACTGGGGCCTTGTTTTTCTCCTCAGCAAGAATGTTTCTAGTGCTTCTCTTGGGTTTAGGCTTTTGGGCTAGAGCAGCAGCCTTGGGAGCAGCTTTGGGCTTAGATGGAGCAGCCCCTGATCTGATTGCATCTCCCATGAGCTTCTGAGCTTTGGGTGCTGGTGCAGCATCCTCCTGTTCTTCTTCTTATTCAGAATCTCTCCTTATTGAGGGCTTGCCAAGAGCTTTGGCAGTAGTGGTTCTTGCCCTTTTCTTCTTCTTATCCTCACCAGCTGCTTCTTCTTCATATTCAATGGTGAACTTCATGGTTTCACCTGTGGCAACTTTCCTTGGCTTTGACATTGGAACTCTTCTTGTTGGAGCCTTTGTTTTCATTCCTGGCTTACTTGCAGCAGCTGTGCCATACTCCTTTTTCAACACCTTTTTCCTTGAAGTGGCTTCATCCTCTACAGCCACATAATCTTCATCCTCTGAATCAGAATTTTTCTTCTTCCTTGTCCTGGTAGCTGCCTTTGGCAAGTTACTGTCCTGGTAGCTGCCTTTGGCAAGTTACTAGGTGTGCTCCTGCTGCCATCATCATAGCTGCTAGAGGGATCAGAACCCTCACTCATCTGCACCTGCTGTTTAGACTTGTTCTGGCTGTCACTTTGGTCAGACATCTTGCAGGCAAACTGTCAGCAGACCCTTGGGTTTTGTCGATGATGACTTCATGTAGGTGTTGAAGATGTGGATGCTCAATGTTGATGTAGATCATTCGGAGCAATCCATTGGAGTGACTTGCATTTTCAATACCTACACGTGTTAGTCCCACAAGGAACAAACAAGGATATCCATAGATATAGAGTGATGTGTACATAAGATGATGTCCATGAAAGCATTAGGTTACCTTGTCCCTTGTCTTACCAACAAGAGGGTTTGTGACTCCTTGAACTAGTGCAAGTTATGAAAGTTGTTTGCACTTGTCCTTGCCAAAATGATGAGAGTGAAGTACGTTGGCGGAGTCATCCTCAAGAACTCTCTAGTTCTTCTTCTTCTTCTTCGAGTTCCACACCATCTTGATGGGAATCCTTGGAGTTGTAGTCGTACTTGATGAAGTACAACTTGATGTAGACTTGGGAATCCACTTCACCAAGGCCTTGGGTGCTTATTCAAATGCATCAATCTCCTCTTGAAGCTTGTCCTTTCCTTTTTGCTTGTGGTCTTGTGGTGGAAGATCATCTTGAGCTTGTGTTCCTTTGAAAGAAGTAGGATCATACTTCTCTTGTTGAGGAACAAACTTCGTCTTGGGGTATTGATCTTCTTCCCACTGAACTCCATTGGCATTGAACTTTCATTCAAAACCAACGCCTTGATTCTTCCGGTGTCTTCCTTGCTTGCGTACAATTTCCTCAAATTGCTTACTTCCGGCAAGGCTCTTGTAAACACCTTTCACTATAATTCCCTTCAATAAGCTATTTTCTTGCTCAAGTGTAACTTGGCTAAGAGAATCATTAGTGGAATCAAGAGAACTACTAGAAGCAACATCATTGGATTTAGCATGATTGTTGTTACTACTAGATGAAGAATCTTTCTTGTTCTTGTTGCTAGATTTAACTTGTGGCATGTAAGTAGACAAGAGTAAACGGTTGGCAATGTAAGAAGAACTTTTCTTGCGAAGATCATCATTGATTGCCTTCAAAAACTCATGTATTGCTCAAGGTCGAGCTTTTCAAAGCGTAGCTTATCATGAGTCTTTAAAAGTTCTCGATGATTATCCAAGGTAGTTTCATGAGCTAACTTAAGAGTGTTTAGTTCTTTAGTTAGACGCTCAATCTCCTTCTTATCATCATCATTCGTTTTATCTTGATTACCATGATTAATAGCAAGCTCATCATAGTTTCATAACTAGAGTTGTTGACAAGTAAATCATCATCTCCTAGCAAAATCATCTTCATCACTATTGAAATCAACATACTCAGGGTGTGTTATCTTTGGACCTTTAGCCATGAAGAATCTCCCAATTCCTTCATTTGGTGAGTCAAATATGTGGTAGGAGTTGGTTGTCATAAGTGCTAGTCCGGCAACACCTTCATCTTGAGTATATTCAGAGTCGGAGTGATAACTTCTTTCGGAGTGATGGTTAGAGTCGGAACCAGATACCCATTCACCAACATGAGCTTGATGTCTTCTTTTTGTGTAGCTCCTTGATGACTTGTCCTTCCTTTCCGAATCCTTGCTTCTCCGAGAGGGTCTTCATTCATAACGATCATCTCTACTCCTTCTTTCTCCTGATGGTGATTCTTCTCTTCTACTCCTTCTGGGAGAATCTTCTCTTCTTTTGTAGGGAGCCATACACTCATTGGAATAGTGTCCGGGTCTTCCACAATTGTAGCAATTACGCTCACGACTAGAAGACCTTGACTTGGAACTTCTTTCCTTGCTTCTACTCTTGTAGAACTTGTTGAAGTTCTTCACCATTAGACTCAGTTCTTCATTGAAGGTTTGCTTCTCAGTTGATGATGTGGGAGCATCACACGAGGCTTTGTAAGCACCACTTGACTTGTTGTGAAGCTCTTCCTTATCCTTGAGTGACATCTCATGAGCAATAGTTCTTCCAATAACTTCCGTTGGCTTGAGATCTTTGTAATTGGGCATCATTTGGATAAATGTGCACACGGTATCATATTTTCCATCCAAGGATCTTAGGATCTTCTTGATGATGAATCTATCGGTCATCTCTTCACTTCCTAAGCCGGCAATCTCATTTGTGATGAGAGCAAGCCTAGAGTACATTTTAGCAACGCCTTCACCATCCTTCGTTTTGAACTTGTCAAGTTGACTTTGGAGCACATCCAATTTGGATTCCTTGACGGAATTGGCACCTTCGTGCATATCAATCAAAGTATCCCAAATTTCCTTTGCATTCTCAAGACGGCTGATTTTGTTGAATTCTTCGGGGCACAATCCGTTGAAGTGAATATCACAAGCTTGAGCATTCTATTGTAGCATCTTCAACTCTTCCGCGGTAGCTTCACGGTTTGGTTCTCTCCCATCGAAGAATTCACCTTGCAAGCCAATACACACAATAGCCCAAACAGCGGGGTTATGTCCAAGAATATTTAATTTCATCTTATGCTTCCAACTAGCAAAATTTATACCATCAAAGTAAGGACCTCTACGGTGGTAATTTCCCTCGCTAGACGCCATACTCTCCTAGGTTGTGAAACCAAGGCTATGACCACCAAAAAGCTATGGAAATCAAAGCAAATGGAGAGCAAAGCTCTGATACCACTTGTAGGATCGAAAGTATGTCTAGAGGGGGGGTGATTAGACTACTTGACCAAAGAAAAATCTAGCCTTTTCCCAATTTTAGTTCTTGGCAGATTTTAGCAACTTTGCACAAGCCAAGCAAACAACCTACACATGCAATTCTAAGAGTATAGTAGGGGAATGTAAAACAATTGCATATGAAGGCAAAGGGAGGAGTTTGAGGGAGCAAACGCAATGTTGACACGGAGATTTTTTATCCGTGGTTCCGATAGGTGGTGCTATCGTACATCCACGTTGACGGAGACTTCAACCCATGAAGGGTAGTCGTTGCGCGAGTCCATGGAGGGCTCCACCCACGAAGGGTCCACGAAGAAGCAACCTTGTCTATCCCACCATGGCCGTTGCCCACGAAGGACTTGCCTCACTTGGGTAGATCTTCACGAAGTAGGCGATCTCCTTGCCCTTACAAACTCCTTGGTTCAACTCCACAATCTTGATGGAGGCTCCCAAGTGACACCTAGCCAATCTAGGAGACACCACTCTCCAAGAGGTAACAAATGGTGTGTTGATGATGAACTCCTTGCTCTTGTGCTTCAAATGATAGTCTCCCCAACACTCAACTCTCTCTCACAGGATTTGGATTTGGTGGAAAGAAGATTTGAGTGGAAAGCAACTTGGGGAAGGCTAGAGATCAAGATTTATGTGGTTGGAATGGAATATCTTGACCTCAACACAAGTGTAGGTGGTTCTCTCTCAGAAAATGTATGTTGTAAGTGTAGGCATGTTCTGATGGCTCTCTCCATGAATGAAGAGTGGGTGGAGGGGTATATATAGCCTCCACACAAAATCTAATCATTACACACAAATCATGAAATTCGGTGGGACCGAATCGTGAAACTCGGTCGGACCGATTTAGTTCAAAATGTGAACGTTAGGGATTTCGGTGGGACCGACATGTCAACTCGGTGGGACCGATTTCGTTAGGGTTAGGGCATAACGTAATCTCGGTGAGACTGATTACACAAACTTGGTGAGACTGATTTTGGTAATAGACTAACAGAGAGTTGGTCAGGCAAACTCGGTGGGACCGATTCGCTCATTTCGGTTGGACCGAAACGTTACGAAAGGGAAACAGAGAGTTTGCATTGCAATCTCGGTGGGACCGACCACTCATCTCGGTTTGACCGAAACATTATGAAGGGAAACAGAGTGATTACAATCCCATCTCGGTGAGACCGAGATCCCTATCGGTGAGACCGAAAAGACTAGGGTTTCTGGCAGTGGCTATGTCAACTGAACTCGGTGGCGTCGGTTAGAAAGATTCGGTGGGGCCGAGTTTGACTTTTGGTTTGGGACATATGTGGATGTGAGAATGTAGTTGAGTGTTTTGGAGCATATCACTAAGCACTTTGAGCAAGAAACTCATTAAGCAACACCTCACCCCCTCTTGATAGTATTGGCTTTTCCTATGGACTCAATGTGATCTTGGATCACTAAAATGAAAATGTAGAGTCTTGTGCTTTGAGATTGAGCCAATCTTTTGTCCTTAGCATTTTGAGGGGTCCACTTTCTAATCCATTCCATGCCAATCATTGAGCTATCCTGAAATATTTATCTCGAAATGACATTAGCTCAATGAACTATAGGTTGTTAGGAATTACCAAAACCACCCAGGGATAGTTGCACTTTCAGCTGGGCAGGCTTATAATATGGTAGCAAAAAGGGCCAGGAATAATCAATTGAGAGATGCAAAGTTGAATAAACGCTCAACGACGGTACTGTGCTGGTCCTAGAGACGCGAGCCTAGAACACTAACAAAATCACGGCGCTGCACGTAAACAAGGGAAAAGCACACTCTCGAAAAAAATCGGTCTGTTTTTTTGGCGCCCTTTTTTTGAGCTCCTCTTTTTTTGCGAAAAATCACTATAATGGCGGGTGTCTCAAAACTCTTCCCAGGTCAAACTGACAGGATGGCATGAAATTTTTTTAACAAATTTTTATTTTCGAAAATCAGGGCAGCGACGACGAAAAAGTGCGACAAAAAATCACTATGATGGCGAGTGTCTGAAAAGACTCAGAAAAGCCTAAAAATAAGACAGGGAAAAAATATTTTCGGTCGCCGAAATTTTGGCCTAAAAACTGCCCGGGGGTCTCCAGACTCTTTTCTTTTCCGAAACCTACTTAGGCAAGGAAACACGAATCGGAAACTAGATGGATCTCGAAAACAAACCTAATATGAAAGGAACTCGGATTGGTGGTGGATATATGGTGGTGGTACAGGGAAGCGGTGGTAGTATATGGATATGGATCCATGGTGGTATATGGATACGGATTGGTGGTGGTATATGGATACGGATTCAGAGGGGTGGCGGATAAGTGGTGGTGGTAGGTGGCAGGGGCGATGATGATGGTGCGGTGGCGGCGTGACAACTTATGACCAGAACTCGAAACTCTAAAAGACTAGACGCTAAGACCAGCAACTTGATACGACGATGCAACCGCAAATTCAACAAAGCAAAATACTGAAAAGACTATGCAAAGGCTCAGACTAGTTCGGATAGGATGAACTAACCGTAATTTTTTTTTGGCTTTTTCGTGGACTATAGGTATGAAGAACAGACTCGATCTAAACTACGAAAAACTACAAAATCTCACCGAGCAACTTGGAAATCTGATACCACTTGATAGAGGCAAAGGTGTCCCGTCTTTCGATGAGATGGTGGCTATCGTTTTGGAGGAAGTCGACTTTGACGATCCGACTACGAACGTGCGAGGACGTCGCGCCTTAGCAATCGCGAAACCAAATCCGAGGGGTTATTGACCATGCTGGGGCACGATCTACCTGACCACGAAGGTCTGTTTCCTACAGGCAAACAAAGAACAAGCAAGAAACTAAGATTGCAATTTAGATATTGCGAATATAAGAGGAAAGCTTTATTGATCAAGGTGGGGTTCTGTGACGCCTTTGTCTGGTCGTTGAACACAAACGAAGTACGCGAAGTTGCAGCTATGGCGAACTTTTAATCTAAACAAAACCCAAAGTCTAAACGGTGCCCTAAGGGCTGTATATATGGAGGAAGAGGGGGGAATTTCGTGGCCCTTGGGTAAGGGGTCCGAAACCAACCATATCTCTTGTTTCCCGACACATACGGACTCTAAAAACATCCTATACTTATGTATTTCAAAATTACATGGGCCTGGCCCAATAATAAGGTGACGCAGCACCTAGAATAGCCTATGGACGAATATTATGAAGTGGCATCTTGTATATTTCGTCCAATGCTTCATGCACTCATTATGGTGGCTTCAAAGTCCTGAACATCACTTGTAACTCTGTTCTTGTTCCCCTCGCGCATGCCATCCTCTACATGCTTGGTCTTGCTCCAGTGTTCATCCATCTTATCCATGACAGGCCCTTCATTTGTAAGCTAAACAAATGTATCCAATTTAGGCAGCATCATATTCTCATGAACATTAGAATCATTACCAAGAAACGAAAGTACCTGATAATTTAATTGGCCTGCGCGAGCTCTAGTAATTGGTCCAGTATGTATAGCAGCAGGGGTTGTGGGTGTAACAATGGTATTGATGTCCTCATCAGAACAGTTATCCCTCAATCAAAATCAGATCCGCCGTGTTTTGCACTCCTCCCACGTAAGAGTGTAAACTCTTGCTTACACAAAAATGGAGCAAGTGGACGACATTGTAGCACGTCATATCTCTCAAACTAGCCCGCCTAACGCGCGGGAAAGCACCGCCCTTGTCATTTTGTTTTGGATTTCTATCGATTGATCGCACGAAAATGTTTCACTTTGCAAGTTCAAAAGAAAAGGTGGCACACTTACGACTCGTACGCGTCGCACCCCCGACAGTCCGGCTTGCACGCCGCTCACCAGAAGGGACACGCGTTGTCTTGCAATTTCACTGACATGTGGGACTGCAATTGAATAAACCGTCGATAGCCAAAATCTAATCGCTCGGCGGGCATCGGCTGAGAAGAGAGAGACGGGGGAGGGAGAAGAGCTCGCCCGCCTGCCGCGCATGGACTCCAAGAAATATATGGTGATAATGTGAGGTGGGCCATGTGGGAGTCCAGACCGCTGCCAAGCCCTCCCCCCTCAGACGTCAGCTGCCCGCATTCATAGCAAGTAGTACCAGTAAAATATTTGCCTATAAGCCCGCTTATGTGGAGGAGAGAGAGGCATTGACAAAGTCAAGGAGTGGGCTCTACAGGAGCCCATCTCTACACGTGCTCCTAGATATAAAAAAACTAATTCTAAGAAAAGAGGCATGAAAAACAATTGTGTCTAAAAAAAGAAAGGTAAAAAACATTTGAGAGGAAATAGATAGAGAGAAAGTGAGAAAAAGTTGTAACCTTTATAGCCAACCTTATAGTCAACACTATGGTAGTATTACATGAGGAAGCAGGGAGTGGTGCACATGCCAAGTTCACTAGGCTGCCGTGTTTCACACTCCTTCGTCGTAACAGTGGAGACAATAGATTTCATCAAAAATAAACAATGAATACTCGTTGCTCGTCCTCTATATCAAAAAAGAATACTTTCCATTCGCCGACATGTGGGACGTCGACCATCCTGGTCTACCTGCCATGCACAAAATTATCCTGGTCCACCCCGGTCGTAGCGCAGGCCCAACCTTTCCCGATGTAAGTTGGTCGGACGAAGGAACCATCATGACTTCGTTGAATTCCGCTTCTTCAAGAAAACTTACTGTACCCACAATACTGCTACCACACGAGAAGACTGGACGACACTGTACCACGTCATATCATTGACACCCACTAGGCCAAACTAGCCCGCCTAGGATTTGTACTCCCTCCGTTTCTAAGTTAGTAGTACAAAGTTGAGTCATCTATTTTGGAACGGAGGGAGTACGTCTCTGTACTGCTATGATTTTGTGTTGTACGTCTTTGTACTTTTGCTACGATTTTCCTACCCTATGAACCAAATGAGGCCTGAATGTATCTGTGTCGACTATTGTCTGATCGATCGCTAAGCCTACAATTTTAGGACCTTGGGCTATTGGCCGATCGACGACGGATAAGTATAAGCGTACCACGAGCTCATCAGCCCCATCGTTTCTCTTCGATGAGTGTTTTACAAGTACTATAGCTGGCACAGTAGCTAGCCTACTAACACCAAGAATCATCAAACAAGCCCTGCTGATATGATAAACAGTTCGAACTTACATCTAAGCATGCGATATATTACATCAAAAGCTGGTGAGGATACATCTTTTTCCATAACTCGGAGAGGGTTCGCATGATTCACTATCAAACAAAAGTAGCAAGTACCGCCCACACAAGACAGTGCACTAGCCCTAAGATGGTTTGATAACATGCATCGTTTCTGGTAATTAAACACAGGGCAATGCAAACTACCCTAAAGGATTAGCGCGACCAACTATTTCTTGTCATCGATCTCTCGGGCAATGACCACAGCACGGACAGCGGCATGGGAATCAATCTCTGGGGCGATGTCCACAGGACTGACCACGACATCGAATCGATCTCTAGGGCGATGTCCACAGGATGGACAACGGCATCGGAATCGATCTCCGGGGCGATGTCAACAGGACGGACAACGACATCGAAAATGATCTCTGGGGCATTGTCCATAGGACGGGCCGCGACATCGGAATCATCAAGGACGTCCACCGGCACCTGCACAACCCTAACATATTAGCAAGCACATTGCATATAATCAAAAACCACAACTATGGTAAGCCATTATTTTTTACCTTGTGGAGCTCACCGGGGGATCCCATCCCTCCGGGGGCCATCTCCTCGTCCTCGATGGGGGCCATCACCTTGCCAGGGTAATACTGCTTCTCAACGGCGACTATCTCCGCAAACTCGACCTTGAGCCTCGCATAGGTGGCCATTAGAGTTTCTGGGGTAGGCACGGTGGGGCCCTTGCTATTCTTCCAACTTTCTTTGAGCAGCTCGTCCTCCAACGTCGTCAACTCTTTGGCCAGTGCTTGTTTCTTGGAGTTCTTCGTCTCCATGGGTTGCCCGCCAACATGGTCAACTCGTTGGTCAGTGCTCGCTTCCTGGAGATCGCTGTCTCCAGTGAGTTGTCCGCTAGCAACTCTCTGGCTAGTGCTCCAGGATACATCAATGAACTGACAAACAAAAAGCAATCAAAAGGAAACCACAATCGCAATGAAAACGGGAAAAGAATAGGTTGTGAGAATCGGTCGATGCTTCGCAAAAAGAAGATTCTTGGAATGAAAATATAGCAGCATCACTGATTCGCCCACCTTTCCTTCGTCGGTACAAAAGAAAAATGGCAGAAGTGAGTAGCCTGGAGTGAGGTTTTCTTCAAGAAAGGGGAGAAAGGGCTTCAATGAGCATTCCAGTGAAATGATGGTTGCTTCGTCCAGTCCAACTTCGAGGCCACCTCGAGGCCACTTTACCACTGCTGGTAAAGGTGGGTTTTGTGATATAACGGGTCATGACGGCCACACCGGGGTGACCGGTGAGTCTCGACTGTAGCACCTCACTATGATTTGGTGGATGGCACGCGGGGCCGGATGCTTTGATGTCCCGCATGTAGATAGAGTGGCTAGTCACATAGGAGTGCTCAATATTGTGAACCGCGACCAAGGCTGAGAGGAAAACGAGAGAACTATGTAATTAATGCATGAGTTTTATTAGGTTAGTTTTGTAAAGTACGAGATACATTCCTCCAATCAAAAAATGCCTTGGTTGAGAGATTTGAGACTTGAGCCAGTACTGCACGCGGTGTAGTCTTGTCACTTGTTGAAATCTCTAGAAAGGCAAATACTCCTTTCCAGTTTACATGGCTATACTAGCAAGTACTATTACTAGAATAGTGGGCTCAAATAGCAATTTTGTCTCATGCAAGAGCCTGGCTATATGCATGCTCCAAGGCTCCGCACCATGCCCCACCCCTACACAAAGACTGCCACGCGAGTGTTCGCAACTGCCACGTTCGGGTTGCACTTGGCTCTTCGCCTCTTCAAGAAGACGGACAATGATGTTACTACTACTTCTACAGTATCGAATCCACTGCTGCATGTCCGTCCACCACGTGCGGGAGGGATAGCCACCGCGCGCATGGGAGAGGGAGAAGGCGTGTAGTAGTAAAATCAAGCTTCTCCTTGTTGTACGAGTTGACATGACACATCATAGCACTGGCCCCACATGGTTGCCTCTAAACTTGGCCGAAAGACCCGTAGTGTACAATACTCCATTTGCTGCAACCTCTAACATTTACCCCACCACAAATTAAAATATATGTTCCTGTCTTGACCAGATGAGCGTGCAAACTAGAATCACCAGGATGACAGGTAGGGCCAGAAGATTATTTTAATCAAAAAAAGCATGGAGCCGACCCCAATGATTTTAAGCTTACAGGCACGGTACACGCTATCCTAGACTACTCTACACATGAAACTGCCACACGAGCGTCCGGGCTGCGCTTGGCTCTTTGCCTCTTCGGAAAGTCGAACAATGATGGAGTACTACAGCAGTGGAGGAGTACTACAGTATGCTTCTGGCCATCTGACACCGATTGAACTGCTGCATGTCCACCGCGTGCAGGAGGGAGAGCGTGTAGCGAACGAAAGCTTCTCCTAGTCCTGCCAGCCAACATGCTCATGGGCGAGGGAGGGACGCAGCTTCATTGACTTACTGCTCCTGCCTTTGTGTCTATGACAGGTGGGCCCAACAGGTGGGTGGCCCACCTGTCATGCAGCCAAAGGCAGGTGCGGTTAAGGCGAGAGGGCGTTGTAGTAATCAAACTTCTCGGTCTTGTAAGAGTTGACGCGACACATCAAAGCACTGCACTCGATATATTACAATAGTTTGCGTTTACCGATGCATTAGTTACTCCCTCCGTTCCTAAATATAAGTCTTTTCAGACATTTCAAATGGACTACAACATACGGATGTATGTAGAATTTTAGAGTGTAGATTCATTCATTTTGCTTCGTATGTAGTCACTTGTTGCAATCTCTAAAAAGACTTATATTTGGAAACGGAGGGAATACAACGCATGCATGCATGCCGTGACTTTCCTTTTGATACTTGCATGTGTTGATTTGATGCACCTTGCCAAATTTTGACTATAAATTTAACTAACCAAATGTTCATGCATGTCACAAAAAATTACGGGGCTGTTTGGATTGAGACTATGTTTGTCTTATGTTGCCACATTATTTTAGCCACACTTGCCTAAGGGAATCTTGCCACACTTTTTGTGTCTATGACATGTGGGGTTCACTGCTATTGAAAATATTCTTGTCTTAGGTGTGGCTAGAACCAAACACCCACCTAACTTTGTGAAATTTGCCTAAGGTGAGGTGTGGCAAAGTGTGGCAATATGTGGCTGGAAACCAAACAGCCCCTACATCATTGAAAACTATGTTCAAATACGAATCAAACAATATAATTTTTGTTAACATGCACTAACATTTTGTGAGTTAAATCTTTGGTCAAAATTTAGCACCAATTACAAAGGGGCCCAATAAATATTGAACACTCACATTTTGTTTTGAGGAAACTCCCACGTACTGCATCCATTCCCAAATATAAGTCTTTTTAGAGATTCTAACAAGTGACTACATACGGAGCAAAATGAACGAATCCAAACTTTAAAATATGTCTACATACATCTGTATGTTGTAGTCCATTTGAAATGTCTAAAAAGACTTATATTTAGGAACGGAGGGAGTAGAAAATATAAATAATAATGCATGTTGGGGCAGCCCACGTTTCCGATAATTTTAGCCGTGGGCTTGTTCACAATTTTTACGAGGGGGTGGTTGTTCATTTAATGGAGGGTCTTGTACCAGACTTGAACGATACAAAGTGTGACCTGGCACACCATAACACCACTTGGAATAAGAGGGTAGCTATCTCAAAAAAAATCAACAACTAAAAAAATGGCGACCTGGCACGTACACAATTTTAAACGATTGTTTTGATGGAGTGAAAAAGTAAAACTACCCCACTACGTATATATAGGCCGGAGCCTCCGCGCTTGCTTGCTAGGGTTGCTCTATTCACGCACTCTCATCCTCTACAGATCTAAACAAGATAGCGGTGGTAACATTGTATTTCTCCCTTCAAAAAACACTGTCTTTCTATCCTCATCGCTGGTTACAGATCCGGACGTATCCCCCTTCGCCGGTGAAGGGGAGGAGGGGCAGCGTTTAGGTCGTCGTCGACAGCGAGGGAGGAGACCCACTGCCGGCCGCACCATTATCTCTGGCCGAGCACCGGCGCGGGAGGTCCTCCGATCCCTTCGTCGTTTCCCTAGTGTGGGTGGATCCGGCTTCCCGCCGCCCACCTATCCACATCCCGACGACCTTCAGGTATATCTTCCTTCGAAACTGATACGTCTCCAACGTATCTATAATTTTTTCTTGTTCCATGCTATTACATTATCTGTTTTGGATGTTCAATGGGCTTCATTATGCACTTTTATATTATTTTTGGGACTAGCCTATTAACCGAAGGCCCAGTGCAAATTGCTATTTTTTTGCCTATTTCAGTGTTTCGCAGAAAAGGAATATCAAACGGAATCCAGACGGAATGAAACCTTCGGAGAGTTATTTTTGGAACAATCTCAATCCAGGAGACTTGGAGTGGACGTCAAGGAAGCAACAAGGAAGCCACGAGGCAGGAGGGCGCGCCCCCACCCTCGTGGGCCCCTCGTGGCTCCACCGACCTACTTCTTTCGCCTCTATATACTCATATACCCTGAAAACATCTGAGAGCACCACGAAACCCTATTTCCACTGCCGCAACCTTCTGTACCCGTAAGATCCCATCTTTGGGCCTTTTCCGGCGCTCCGCCGGAGGGGGAATCGATCACGGAGGGCTTCTACATCAAAACCGTAGCCTCTCCGATGGGTTTGGTCACTTCACCGCAGACCTTCGGGTCCATAGTTATTAGCTAGATGGCTTCTTCTCTCTCTTTGGATCTCAATACAAAGTTCTCCTCGATCTTCTTGGACATCTATTCGATGTAATTCTTTTTGCGGTGTGTTTGTCGAGATCCGATGAATTGTGGGTTTATGATCAAGATTATCTATGAATAATATTTGATTCTTCTCTGAATTCTTATATGCATGATTTAAATATCTTTGCAAGTCCCTTCGAATTATCAGTTTGGTTTGGCCTACTAGATTGATCTTTCTTGCAATGCGAGAAATGCTTATCTTTGGGTTCAATCTTGCGGTGTCCTTTCCCAGTGACAGCAGGGGCAGCAAGGCACGTATTGTATTGTTGCCATCGAGGATAAAAAGCTGGGTTTGTATCATATTGCTTGAGTTTATCCCTCTACATCATGTCATCTTGCCTAATGCGTTACTCTGTTCTTTTGAACTTAATACTCTACATGCATGCTGGATAGCGGTCGATGTGTGGAATAATAGTAGTAGATGCAGAATCGTTTCGGTCTACTTGTCACGCACGTGATGCCTATATACATGATCGTGCCTAGATATTCTCATAACTATGCGCTTTTCTATCAATTGCTCGACGGTAATTTGTTCACCCACCATAAATTATGCTATCTTGAGAGAAGCCACTAGTGAAACCTATGGCCCCCGGGTCTATTTTCCATCATATTACTCTCCCGCCAACGTGCTATTTCTGTCGCCGTTTATTTTGCACTCTTTACTTTTCAATCTATACAAGAAAAATACTAGAAATATTTATCTTATTATCTTTATCAGATCTCACTTTTGCAAGTGGCCGTGAAGGGATTGACAACCCCTTTATCGCGTTGGTTGCAAGGTTCTTGATTGTTTGTGTAGGTACGAAGGACTTGCGTGTATTCTCCTACTGGATTGATACCTTGGTTCTCAAAAACTGAGGGAAATACTTACGCTTCTTCGTTGCATCACCCTTTCCTCTTCAAGGGAAAACCTACGCATGCTCAAGAGGTAGCAAGAAGGATTTCTGGCGCCGTTGCCAGGGAGATCTTCGCACAAGTCAAGACATACCAAGTACCCATCACAAACTCTTCTCCCTCGCATTACATTATTTGCCATTTGCCTCTCGTTTTCCTCTCCCCCACTTCACCCTTGCCGTTTTCTTCGCCCTCCTTCCGTTTGATCTTGTGTAACCATGTACCTTCTTTTTTCTTGCATCTTCGCTTGCTAAAAGTTTATGGATCCTCATCCACTTGCTAATATCTTGAAGAGATCCAATTATGATGAACCTATTGCTAGTGAGTTGAGTGCACTAGATTATCTCTATGAGGTTTTGCTTGAAATTCGTGAATCTGAAAATTGTGATGAAGTACTTTATGAAGCGATTCACGACAGATCTTTGAATAAAAAGCATGATTGCAATTATTTTATTATAAATACTCTTGATGTCAATTGTGCTAATAATACGCAAAACCCTAAGCTTGGGGATGCTAGTTTTACTATGTCATCTACTTATTGCAATGATCATGATTGGGGTGATTCTTCTTATGATCTTGAAAATTTATTTAAGCCCCATGAGGAATATGAGATTGATAATAGTGTTTGCAATAATATTGAAAGTGGGTTTGGAAGAGTGTCAACTTTAGATCCCACATATTTGGAGGCTTTTCAATCTTATGAAATTTTTGATAAAAGTGGGTTTGGAGAGGTCATGGCTTTAGTTAATGTTAATCCCACTATTTTGGAAGAGTGTCAACTTTGCATGCATGTGGATCATGTTGTTGAATTTGATTATGATCCCACATGTAACTATTATGAGAGAGGGAAATATGGTTGTATAAATTTTCATGTTGCTAAATTACCTCTCGTTATGTTGAGATTGCTATTGTTTCTTTCCTCTTCCTTGCATATGCTAGTTTTTGCTTGCTATGATAATTTGTTTGCTTATAAGATGCCTATGCATAGGAAGTATGTTAGACTTAGATGTGTTTTTCACATGCTATAAGATGCTCTCTTTGTGCTTCAAATCTTGTCTTTCATGTGAGCATCATCGAAATTATCTTTGCCAAGCTAGGGGCGTTAAAGATAGCGCTTGTTGGGAGGCAACCCAATTTTATTTTTGTTCCTTTCTTTTGTTTACTATTTAGTAATAAATAATTCATCTAGCCTCTGTTTAGATGTTTTGATGTTTTAATTAGTGTTTGTGCCAAGTAGAACCAATAGGATCTTCTTGGGTGATAATTGTTTGATCTTGCTGAAAAAGACAGAAACTTTGCGCTCACAAAAATAATTGTTAAAATTCACCAGAACGTGATAAATTTCTAATTGGTTTTGCATTAGATCAATATACAAATTTTCCAGGTTGTCCTAGTTTTTCAGAATTTTTGGAGTTCCAGAAGTATTCGAACAAATCAGATTGCTACAGACTGTTCTGTTTTTCACAGGTTCTGTTTTTCGTGTGTTGTTTGCTTATTTTGATGAATCTATGGCTAGTATCGGGGGGTATGAACCATAGAGAAGTAGGAATACAGTAGGTTTAACACCAATATAAATAAAGAATGAGTTCGTTACAGTACCTTAAAGTGGTGATTTGTTTTCTTATACTAACGGAGCTCATGAGATTTTCTGTTGAGTTTTGTGTTGTGAAGTTTTCAAGTTTTGGGTAAGAATTGATGGATTATGGAATAAGGAGTGGAAAGAGCCTAAGCTTGGGGATGCCCAAGGCAACCCAAGGTAAATTCAAGGACAACCAAAAGCCTAAGCTTGGGGATGCCCCGGAAGTCATCCCCTCTTTCGTCTTCGTCTATCGGTAACTTTACTTGAGGCTATATTTTTATTCACCACATGATATGTGTTTTGCTTGGAGCGTTTTTTTATTTGAGTGTTTGCTTTTTAGTTTACCACAATCATCCTTGCTGTACACACCTTTTGGAGAGACACACATGAATCGGAATTTATTAGAACACTCTATGTGCTTCACTTATATCTTTTGAGCTAGATAATTTTGCTCTAGTGCTTCACTTATATCTTTTAGAGCACGGTGGTGGTTTTATTTTATGGAAATTACTGATCTCTCATGCTTCACTGATATTATTTTGAGAGTGCTTTAGAACAGCATGGTAATTTGGTTGGCTATAAAATTAGTCCTAATATGATAGGCATCTAGGATGGGTATAATAAAAACTTTCATAAAAAGTGCATTGAATACTATGAGAAGTTTGATACTTGATGATTGTTTTGAGATATGAAGATGGTAATATTAGAGTCATGCTAGTTGAGTAGTTGTGAATTTGAGAAAAACTTGTGTTGAAGTTTGCAAGTCCCGTAGCATTCACGTATGGTAACCGTTGTGTGACAAATTTGAAACATGAGGTGTTCTTGATTGTCATCCTTATTAGTGGCGGTCGGGGACGAGCGATGGTCTTTTCCTACAAATCTATCCCCCTAGGAGCATGCGTGTAGTGCTTGCTTTTTGATGACTTGTAGATTTTTGCAATAAGTATGTGAGTTCTTTATGACTAATGTTGAGTCCATGGATTATACGCACTCTCACCTTTCCATCATTGCTAGCGTCTTCGGTACCGTGCATTGCCCTTTCTCACCTTGAGAGTTGGTGCAAACTTCGTCGGTGCATCCAAAGCCCGTGATATGTAAACCTCCTTATATCTTCCTCAAAACAGCCACCATACCTACCTATTATGGCATTTCCATAGCCATTCCGAGATATATTGCCATGCAACTTTCCACCGTTTCATTTATTATGACACGCTTCATCATTGTCATATTGCCTTGCATGTTCATGTAGTTGACATCGTATTTGTAGCAAAGCCACCATGCATAATTGATCATACATGTCACTCTTGATTCATTGCCCTTCCCGGTACACCACCAGAGGCATTCATATAGAGTCATATTTTGTTCTAGTATCGAGTTGTAAATAAATAGAAGTGTGATGATCATCATTAATAGAGCATTGTCCCAAATACAAAAAGGGAAAAAGGAGAAAAAAGAGAAAAAAAGAGAAAGGTCAAATAAAAAAAAGAAAGGCCAAAAAAAGAGAAAAGAAATAAAAGGGACAATGCTACTATCCTTTTTTTCCACACTTGTGCTTCAAAGTAGCACCATGATCTTTATGATAGAGAGTCTCTTATTTTGTCACTTTCATATACTAGTGGGAAATTTTCATTATAGAACCTGGCTTGTACATTCCAACAATGGGCTTCCTCAAATGCCCTAGGTCTTCGTGAGCAAGCAAGTTGGATGCTGATGAGGACATCAATACCGTTGTTACACCCACAACCCCTACTACTACATATACTGGACCAATTACTAGAGCTCGCGCACACCAATTAAATTTTCAGGTACTTTTGTTTCTTGGTAATGATTCTAATGTTCATGAGAATATGATGCTGCATAAATTGCATACATTTGTTTTGCTTACAAATGAAGGGCCTGTCATGGATAAGAGGGATGGACACTGGAGCAAGACCAAGCATGGAGAGGATGGCATGCGCAAGGGGAACAAGAACGGAGTTACAAGTCATGATTTCAGGACTTTGAAGCCACCATAATGAGTGCATGAAGCCTTGGATGATATATACAAGATGCTACTTCATAAATTTCGTCCAGAGGCTATTCTAGGTGTTGCGTCACCTTATTATTGGGCCAGGCCCATGTAATTTCGAAATACATAAGTATAGGTTGTTTTTAGAGTCCATATGTGTCGGAAACAAGAGATATGGTTGGTTTCAAACCGCTTCCCCAAGGACCACGAAATTCCCCCTCTACCTCCATATATACAGCCCTTAGGGCACCGTTTAGACTTTGGGTTTTGTTTAGATTAAAGTTCGCCATAGCTGCACCTTCATGTACTTCATATTTGTTCAACGACCATACAAAGGTGTCACAGAAGCCCACCTTGATCAATAAAGCTTTCCTCTTATATTCGCAATATCCAGATTCCAATCTTAGTTTCTTGCTTGTTCTTCGTTTGCCTGCAGGAAACAGACCTTCGTGGTCAGGTTGATCGTGCTCCGGTGTGGTCAATAACCTCTCGGAGTTGGTTTTGCGATTGCTAAGGCGCGACGTCCTCGCACGTTCGTAGTCGGATCGTCAAAGTCGACTTCCTCCAAAACGATAGCCACCATCTCATCGAAAGACGGGACACCTTTGCCTCTATCAAGTGGTATCAGATTTTCAGGTTGCTCGGTGAGATTTTACAGTTTTTCGTAGTTTATATCGAGTTTGTTCTTCATACCTATAGTCCATGAAAAAGCCAAAAAAATTAGGGTTAGTTCATCCTGTCTGAACCAGTCTGAGCCTTTGCATAGTCTTTCCAGTATTTTGCTTTGTTTAATTTGTGGTTGCATCGTCGTGTCAAGTTGCTGGTCTTAGCGTCTAGTCTTTTAGAGTTTCGAGTTCTGGTCATAAGTTGTCACGCCGCCACCGCACCATCATCATCGCCCCTGCCACCTACCACCACCGCGTATCTGCCACCGCTCTGTATCCGTATCCATATACCACCTCCAATCCGTATCCATATACCACCACCGATCCATATCAATATACTACCACCGCTACCACCACCGCTTCCTTATACCACCCCATATATCCACCACCAATCCGAGTTTCTTTCATATTAGGTTTGTTTTCGAGATCCATCTAGTTTCCGATTCGTGTTTCCTTGCCTGAGTAGGTTTAAAAAATAATAATAAATAAAAGAGTCTGGAGACCCCCGGGCAGTTTTTAGGCCAAAATTTTGGCGACCGAAAATATTTTTTCCTTATCCTATTTTTAGGCTTTTCTGAGTCTTTTGGGACACTCGCCATCATAGTGATTTTTTGTCGCACTTTTTCGTCGTCGCTGCCCTGATTTTCAAAAAAAATTGTCAAAAAAAATTCGTGCCCATCCTGTCAGTTTGACCTAAGAAGAGTTTTGAGACACTCGCTATTATAGTGATTTTTCGCAAAAAAAAAGAGGAGCGCAAAAAAAAGGGCGCCAAAAAAAAGAAAAAAAAAGCGAAAAAAATTCCAGAGTGTGCTTTTCCCTTGTTTACGTGCAGCGCCGTGATTTTGTTAGTGTTCTAGGCTCGCGTCTCTAGCACGGTCTAGCCTAGGACCAGCACAGTACCGTCGTTGAGCGTTTATTCAACTTTGCATCTCTGAATTGATTATTGCTGACCCTTTTTGCTACCATGTTATAAGCCTTCCCAGCTCCACATACATCTACATCGCGCGTTTGACTCTCCCTGGTAATCGCTCTATCCAAGCTTTGAGAGTTTTGACTACATCGGTTGCCGATCACCGCCTGCTGCTGGGTAAGAACTGGTAAGAATTTGAGATTTGCTTGACGGATTTGTGACACCCACCACCACCACTTGTTAGTAGTCTGTAGGATCATATTCTTGTGTGTTTCCATTGCTGCTAACCATGCCACGATCACAAGCCGACGAGATTGACTGGGAGAACTTAAGGAACAAGGAGCTTCATGATAAGTTTCAGCAAATGAGGACTGAACAGGTGCAAGATGTGCTGAACAATTTTGAAGAGGCCATGGATAAGATCATTGGCCTTGAGAAGACGTTCGAAACAAAGCTCGATAATAGATTTAATGAACTGCTTGCGCGTCTTCCACCACCGGCCGCACCTGCCGCACCTCTGCAACAACAACAACAACAACAACAACAACAACAACAACAACAACAACAACAACAACAACAACAAAAACAACAACAACAACAACAACAACAACAACAACAACAACAACAACGACGACGACGACTACCTCCACGTCACGAAACAGCCCTCCGCCGAGCGAGCCATGTTCCTCTTGAGCCTGGCCAACCTGTTGGTGCCGCTGTTGATACTTCTGTGGCTCCTGCTACTGACGAGGAGGAGGATGATTATGCGGGAGATTACGAGGATGAGGTTGATCAAAATCAAAACTACGTGCAACCACCAGCACCCGGTCGTCCACATGCAAATAATCGCAATGGTAGGGCTACATTAGCAGCTCAGGTATGAGATCATGACCATCTTTCAAAACTGAAATTGAATATTCCACCATTTGAGGGTAGATATGTTCCTGATACATATCTTACTTGGGAGTTAGAAACCGAACAACATTTTACATGTTTAGAATATCCCGAGGAGAGAAGTGTTGCTGCTGCACTTTGTGCTTTCACTAGTTTTGTTTGTGTATGGTGGTCTGAACATCATAGATGATATCCGAATAATATTCCAACTACTTGGGCTGCTTTGAAAACTGCTATGCGTACTCGTTGGGTTCCACCATATTATCAACGTGAATTACTTCAAAAATTGCAGCGTTTAAGAAAAGGAAAAAATTCTCTAGAGGAATATTATCAGGAATTACAAACTGGCATGATTAGATGTGGTATTGTTGAGGATACTGAAGCCATGCTTGCACGTTTTATGGGTGGATTCAATAGAGAGATTCAGACCATTCTAGAGTATAAGGAGTATAATAATATCACTCATTTATTCCATCTTGCTTGTAAAGCTGAACGTGAAGTGCAGGATCGACAGGCATTGGCGCAAACTAACTTTTATGCAGGTCGACCTTCATCATGGACACCACGTGCATCTTCTAACTCCACTGCACCATCACCTCCATCAGGTGCCACCTCCAACCGTGATACAAGAAAGCAGGCACAACCACAACTATCTGCCAAGAGCACACCTGCCGGGCCTGCATAGAGCTCTTCTTCTTCCATGGCATCAACAGGGCACACAAGTGATATTATTTGTCGTCGTTGTAAGGGAAGCGGTCATTATGCGAGAGAATGCAAATCTCAGCGTGTGATGATTGCTACTGAGGATGGTGGGTATGAGTCGGCTACTGACTATGATGAGGAGATTTTGGCTCTTATTACACGTGAAGAACACGGTGGAGATGATTCTGATCATGAGACGCAATACATGGCTCCTGAAGATGCTGAAAGGTATGAATGTTTAGTTGCTCAACGTGTTTTGAGTGTGCAGGATACACAAGCTGAGCAAAATCAGAGGCATAATTTGTTCCATACAAAGGGAGTTGTGAAGGAACGTTCTATTCGCTTCATCATAGATGGAGGGAGCTGCAACAACTTGGCTAGCATGGAGATGGTGGAAAAGCTATCTCTCACCACAAGACCAGATCCACATCCTTACTACATCCAATGGTTCAACAACAGTGGCAAGGTTAAGGTAACACGTACTGTTCGTGTGCATTTTGTATCTCTACATATGTTGATTATGTTGATTGTGATGTGGTACCTATGCAAGCATGTTCCTTATTACTTGGTAGACCATGGCAATTTGATAAAAATTCTGTACACCATGGTAGAATCAATCAGTATACTCTTGTTCATAAGGATAAAAATATTACTTTACTTCCTATGACTCCTGATTCCATTTTGAAAGATGATATTAATAGAGCTAATAAAGCAAAACAGGAGAAAAATAAGAGTGAAAATCAGATTGTGGCAAAAGAATTTGAGCAACAAATGAAGCCTAATAATAAACCATCTAGTGTTGCTTCTGAAATTAAATTGAGAAGTGCATGTTTACTAGCCACCAAATCTGATATTGATGTGCTAGATTTTAGCAAATTTGTTTGCTATGCTTTTGTCTGCAAAGAGGCATTATTTTCATTCGAGGACGTGCCTTCCTCTTTGCCCCCTGCTGTCACTAACATTTTGCAGGAGTTTGCTGACGTCTTCCCACAAGACGTGCCACCAGGATTACCACCTATTCGAGGGATTGAGCATCAAATTGACTTAATTCCCGGTGCATCGCTACCCAACCGTGCACCATACCGTACCAATCCAGAGGAGACAAAGGAGATTATGCGTCAAGTACAGGAGCTACTCGACAAAGGTTATATACGCGAATCTCTTAGTCCTTGTGTTGTTCCTATTATACTAGTGCATAAAAAGGATGGTACGTCGCGTATGTGTGTATGTGTGTAGATTGTAGAGGCATTAATAATATTACTATTCGTTATCGTCATCCTCTTCCTAGGCTAGATGATATGCTTGATGAACTGAGTGGCTCTACAGTATTCTCCATAGTTCATTTGCGTAGTGGATACCATCAAATTCGTATGAAATTGGGAGATGAATGGAAAACATCATTTAAAACTAAGTTTGGTTTATATGAGTGGTTAGTCATGCCTTTTGGGTTAACTAATGCACCTAGTACTTTCATGAGACTAATGAACGAAGTTTTATGTGCTTTCATTGGACGATTTGTAGTAGTCTATTTTGTTGATACTGATTTATAGCAAATCTTTGGAATAACATTTGGAACATTTACGTGCTGTTTTTATTGCTCTATGTAATGCACGTTTGTTTGGTAACCTTGGGAAGTGCACCTTTTTCACCGACCGAGTATCTTTTCTTGGCTATGTTGTTACTCGACAGGGAATTGAAGTTCATAAAGCCAAGATTGAAGCTATTGAGAGTTGGCGCAGCCCAAAACGGTCACACAAGTGAGGAGCTTTCTTGGACTCGCTGGTTTCTATAGGCGTTTTGTGAGAGATTTTAGCACCATTGCTGCACCTCTCAATGAGCTTACAAAGAAGGATGTGCCTTTTGTTTGGGGTACTGCATAGGAAGAAGCCTTCACGGTATTGAAAGATAAGTTGACACATGCTCCTTTACTCCAACTTCCTGATTTATTAAGACTTTTGAGCTTGAATGTGATGCTAGTGGAATTGGTTTAGGAGGTGTGTTATTACAAGATGGCAAACCTGTTGCATACTTTTCTGAAAAATTGAGTGGGCCTAGTATGAATTATTCTACTTATGATAAAGAATTATATGCTCTTGTTCGGACTTTAGAAACATGGCAACATTATTTATGGCCCAAAGAATTTGTTATACATTCTGATCATGAATCTTTGAAACATATTAAAAGTCAAGCTAAACTGAATCATAGACATGCTAAATGGGTTGAATTCATTGAGACATTCCCTTATGTCATTAAACACAAGAAGGGTAAAGAAAATGTTATTGGTGATGCATTGTCTCGTCGCTATACTATGGTTTCACAACTTGACTTCCAAATATTTGGTTTGGGGACCATCAAAGATCAATATGTGCATGATCCTGATTTTAAAGATGTAATGCAAATTGTAAAGAAGGAAGAACGTGGAACAAGTTCGTTGTTAATGATGGATATGGGTTTATTGCTAACAAGCTATGCATTCCAGCTAGCTCCGTTCGTCTTTTGTTGTTGCAGGAGGCGCATGGAGGAGGATTAATGGGACACTTTGACGTGAAGAAGACGGAGGACGTACTTGCTAGACATTTCTTTTGGCCAAAGATGGGACGGGATGTTGAGCGTTTTGTTGCTTGTTGCACTACATGTCAAAAAGCTAAGTCACGACTCAATCCTCGTGGTTTATATATGCCTTTGCCTGTACCTAGTGTTCCTTGGGAGGATATATCTATGGACTATGTTTTAGGTTTACCTCAAACAAAGAAGGGGAGGGACAGCATATTTGTTGTCATGGATAGATTCTCGAAAATAGCACACTTTATACCATGTCATAAAAGCGATGATGCTGTTAATGTTGCTGATTTGTTCTTTCGTGAAATTATTCGCTTGCATGGTGTGCCAAATACTATTGTTTCGGATCGTGATACTAAATTTCTTAGCCACTTTTGGAGATGTTTATGGGCTAAGTTGGGGACTAAACTGCTTTTTAGTACTACTTGTCACCACCAAACTGATGGTCAAACTGAAGTAGTCAATAGAACATTGTCTACTATGCTTAGGGCTGTTTTGAAGAATAATAAGAAAATGTGGGAAGAATGCTTGCCTCATATTGAATTTGCTTATAATCGTTCGTTGCATTCTACTACTAAGATGTGCCCTTTTGAAATTGTGTATGGTTTCCTACCTCGTGCACCCATTGATTTGTTGCCTCTTCCATCTTCGGAGAAGGTTAATTTTGATGCTAAACAACATGCTAAATTGATCTTAAAAATGCATGAGTTAACTAAGGAAAAACATTGAGCGTATGAATGCTAAATATAAAAATGCTGGAGATAAGGGTAGAAAACGTGTTGTCTTTGCACCTCGAGATCTTGTTTGGTTACATTTGCGTAAGGATAGATTTCCTGATTTGCGCAAATCAAAGCTAATGCCACGTGCTGATGGTCCATTTAGGGTGTTAGAGAAAATAAATGATAATGCAGATAAACTTGAGCTGTCTGCAGATATTAGGGTTAGTCCCACTTTTAACATTGCAGATTTGAAGCCCTATTTGGGTGTGGAAGATGAGCTTCCATCGAGGACGACTGCATTTCAAGAAGGGGAGGATGATGAGGACATCAATACCGTTGTTACACCCACAGCCCCTACTGCTACATATACTGGACCAATTACTAGAGCTCGCGCACGCAAATTAAATTTTCAGGTACTTTCATTTCTTGGTAATGATTCTAATGTTCATGAGAACATGATGCTACCTAAATTGGATACATTTGTTTTGCTTACAAATGAAGGGCCTGGCATGGATAAGAGGGATGAACACTGGAGCAAGACCAAGCATGGAGAGGATGGCATGCGCAACGGGAACAAGAACGGAGTTACAAGTGATGATTTCAGGACTTTGAAGCCACCATAATGAGTGCATGAAGCCTTGGACGAAAAATACAAGATGCCACTTCATAAATTTCATCCAGAGGCTATTCTAGGTGTTGCGTCACCTTATTATTGGGCCAGGCCCATGTAATTTCGAAATACATAATTATAGGCTGTTTTTAGAGTCCGTATGTGTGGGGAAACAAGAGATAGGGTTGGTTTCGGACCCCTTCCCCAAGGGCCACAAAATTCCCCCCTCTTCCTCCGTATATACAGCCCTTAGGGAACCGATTAGACTTTGGGTTTTATTTAGATTAAAGTTTGCCATAGCTGCAACTTCGCGTACTTCGTTTCTGTTCAATGACCAGACAAAGGCGTCACAGAACCCACCTTGATCAATAAAGCTTTCCTCTTATATTCGCAATATCCAGATTGCAATCTTAGTTTCTTGCTTGTTTTTCATTTACCTGCAGGAAACAGACCTTCCTGGTCAGGTTGATCGTGCTCCGGCGTGGTCAATAACTTCTCGGAGTTGGTTTAGCGATTGCTAAGGCGCAACGTCCTCGCACGTTCGTAGTCGGATCGTCAAAGCCGACTTCCTCCAGAACGATAGCCACCATCTCATCGAAAGACGGGACACCTTTGCCTCTATCAGATGCACACCCACTTAGTTTCTTTTGTTGAGCTTTCATACATTTATAGCTCTAGTGCATCTGTTGCATGGCAATCCCTACTCCTTGCATTGACATCAATTGATGGGCATCTCCTATAACATCTCAAATTTCCAATTTGGAATGTTATAAATAGATCATTCATGCATATCATATTTGTGCTGCATTTCGTTTCGCGATCCTCGAAATCCTAAGCAACTCAAGGACCCTCGGAGAGAGTTGGGGATTTCCCTGTTTTCATATTTGAAATTTATCAAATATTGAAACGAGGATTATTTGTTTTAATTATTTTTCTCTCCGAAAATATTTCGTATTCAAATATATGAGAGGAGATAATATGACGTCTCCAAAATAAATGAAATATTGGAGGAAAAATATTAAAATCAAATATTGGATTTATTCAGAGTTTTCACTATTTTATTTGAATTAAGAAAAAAATATGCGTTTTTCCAAATTGCATTTTAGGCCCAAATAACTGTTCACCTTGTCCGACCTATTTTTAGAGGACGGGGAAAATTTATTTCGGGATTTTTGGACCCGAGGTAGCCGCCTCGGTTTTCGTGAGAAAACTGTTTTGGTTTTTTTTTCGAAACCCTAGATCCGTTTTTTTATATAGATCCGGTTCGGTTTATTTTCGGTTTAGTTATTTAGCGAACGCTCGTTTTACGTTCGTTTTAACGAACGGTTTTCACCGTTTAACCGCAGACAGCGAACGTTCGTTCGTTAGCCTGTTCGTCAGTTTTTCTTTTCCTCGGATTTTCCGCGATTATTTTTTATCGTGATTTCTGATCCGATTTTCGTTTTAGTTTATCTTTTCGCTCGTTTATCGGAATCAAGTGATTCAAGCGCCTAGATCTTCGTCTCGAAACCCTCTTTCTGTTTAACCAACTTGAACAAGATTTTGGTACTGTAAAATTTGACTTTAGTTCAGATTAGTAAGCAGATCTTGTTTCTTTCACAGTTTGAGTTTCGTTGCTCCGTTTGATTTGATTCTTTCTGCAAACCGGAGTTCTTAAGTTGAACTTTCTGGTCAATTCTTCTTACTTGAGTTTTGCCTGTGCGTCTTTGCTTGATTGCTTAGGTATGCTATTGTTTGTTTGCGATAGAATTCCCGGAGTGCGAAGCGTGCTACTACGAGTCCCTAGGTTTTGCGGATCGTCAGCAAGGCAAGTAACACATTGATCATACTTCTTTCATACCCAGTTTTTATGCATTAGTTCCAATCCTCAAACATTGCATGATTAGGATGTGATTAACATGTGGGTTGGGAAGTAGTTGATGAGGTAGAACCTATTGCCCTGTTATATTCAAACCTTGGGAGTTACTTCTACGTATTGCTTATATTGCTATGCTATGCTCGTAGAGGTGGATTGGGTTTGAGTGTATCCATGAGAAATGTGAGATTGTTAATTAATGGTTCAACTTAAGGTGGCAACTTTAATACACATCTGGGTGGATTGCTTGTCGGGCACCTGGAGAATCCAATGTTGTCCTAGGATATCCCGGAGTACCCGTGAGATCATCCTAAGGTCCTTCACCCAGGCTCAATGGGAAGTGAGATATTTTCATGCTAGAAACTTCCGTGTGCAGCCACAAGCTATTATGGGCTCTAGCATAGTTGAGTAAGTTGCGTGAGCTCTTGAAGAGGTGGATCAGCAGGTAGAGGGATGTAGGTTTGGTATGGTCTGCCCGGAGTAAAGAGTTAATGTTTCTAAAAGGCTATGTCTCGGTCATCCGTTTCTCAAACACCTTGTAGTGCAAGAAATCCAACGGAGGAGATCGAGTCTTGTGGGGAAAAGTGCGCAAACCTCTGCAGAGTCACAATCTAATCATGGTTAGTCGTGTCCCCGGTTATGGACAATCTTGAGTATCTAGTACTTGGAATATCCTAAGTATCTCATCACTCTAAATTAATATTGTTGGGTTGATAATTACTTTAATTGGGATTGAGTTGGAGGAACCTTCTCAATGATGTTTCACCTACCATGATAGTTAAAATAAAACTTATTCCTTTGTTGTAGGGAAAAATTGGCTTTTCGCAAAAAATATAACCATAGAGCTTTCCACCAGCCAAATATGCATGTAGTGATAGCATTATTCTGTTCTTGCTCTACTGTGTTATATTGCCACCATATTCCATGTGCTGACCCATTTTTCGGGCTGCAACATATTATGTTGCAGACTTTTCAGACGAAGTAAGGCTTGTTAGGTCGTTGCCGTGTAGCTCAACTATGCCGTTGGAGTTGATGGACTCACTTTATCTTCCAAGCCTTCCGCTGTTATCGTATTAGATGGCCTTAAGGCATATCTATTGTAATAAGTTCTCTTTTGAGACATTCGATGTAATAAGTGTGTGATTGCTACTCTGTTATAAATCCTTCGAGTACTGTGTGTGTCAGCATTACCGATCCAGGGATGACACTGAAGCACAGAGACTTGACCGGTTGAGGTCGGGTCGCTACAAGATGGTATCAGAGCACACGCTGAGTGTAGGACACGACCACTAAGCTAAAATCCCTAGATCACTCTTCTCTACTCATTTCTGACTCCTCTCCATTTTCTACTCTTTAGGATGTCGGATTTCAAGAACAAGTTTGCACAACCGGATGAAGACACACCCTTTGGACGTCACCTGAAGGAAGTCACTAGGTACTTGAACATCGGAATACCAAGCTTCACCGGGACATACAACACCACCTTACCAGAAGAGGAGCGCTGGATGATTCAAGTTCAAGTTCCAGGAAGGACATTCTCGCCAACCACCAAGCCCATAGAATTTTCTTTTGAAGCACCCACCTGGAGTCTAGGGAAGAGCACAACAGCCCACATTACCATGGGACACATTGGAGAGGTCTACAACAAGGATCTCAAGGACACTATCTACAAAATATGTGGGCACCGAGATGAGCAATGGGAGATGATCAGCACCAAGAAGGACAGATCCATTGCAGCTTTCATCCAGGAGTTTAACCAGCACATTCGACGCCAGGAGAATCAGATGTGTGCAGGCATGATAGATTTGAAGAAGGCAAAGACAAGGATCATCGAGCTGGAAGAAGAACTCAAGTCTACACGCGATGGATATGAGGAGGAAATTGCAACACTATTGGAGAAGAATGACGACCTGATAAAGAAGATCGGAGTATTAATGGGAGATCCCACGCCGGGAGAAGAGGACGACGATCCCACTTGCCCGGAGAACTACATCATCATCGACGACACCGACTCCGACACCAGTGATGATGACTTTGAAGACGAAGCTGGAGCAGACATCATGGAGTCTTCTACCGATCAAAATTTCTAGACGACCACCAAATGATAGTAGTATTTCCCCCATGTATATAGTAGTAGTTGAGCACTTTTACGATAGTTCTAGACCGTTTGTATGCCCTTGCTTGATTGATTGAGTGAAATGTTTGTGTTTTTCTCATGTGCATATGGGTAGTGCTTTCTCACTAGACCCCTTTTCTATTCTAATCTCTCCCCTCTAAACCCGCCAGATGCTTCCGAGACGTGATACCGGATTTGCCTTCTCGCCAGAGCTCACTCAGTTGATCCAGCAGCAGAACGCCTTGATGCAATTGCTAGTACAGAACCAGGGCAACAACAACAACAACAACAACAACCCGCCTCCAGTTGACATGTTAGCTCGCTTTTTGAGGTTGCAGCCGTCGGTGTTTTCCAGTAGCACCGAGCCTATAGTTGCTGATGATTGGCTATGCCGTATTGGAAGGGAGTTGACCACCACAGGATGCACAGATGCTGAGAAGGTGTGCTTGCCGCACATCAATTGGATGGACCGGCAGCCTCATGGTGGGAGAATTATACGGCCACTTTCCCCATGGCCAACATCACTTGGGATCAGTTTCAGCAAGCTTTTCGCACAGCCCATGTCTCAACTGGAGCTATGAATATGAAGAAGCGTGAATTTCGCATCTTACACCAGGGGAACCATACTGTGGCTCAGTACATGGATGAGTTTAGCAAGTTAACTCATTATGCCCCTGATGATGTGGCCACAGATGCCGCGAAGCAGGAGAAGTTTATGGAAGGGTTGAATGATGGGATGAGCATGCAGTTGATGGTGGAAACATTCAACAACTACCAGGAGTTGGTAGATAAGGCTCATATGATTGAAGGGAAGCAGCAGCAAATTGAGAGCCGTAAGAGGAAGTATGGCAAGGGAAGTATAGCTCAGGAGCTCGGCAGAAGCCTCGCCTAACCCCGAACTTGGGAGGACTTGTTCATAACCATGGAGGTCATAACCACACCGGAGGAAGTTCGCATAACCACAATGGTTCTAAGAATGGGACAAGGAACGGAACAAACAACAATCAGAACCGCCCCAATCCAGCCACACCCGCCAAGAGAGATCTAAGTCACATTACTTGCTTTAAGTGCGGGAAGACTGGACACTATGCCATGGAGTGCTCTGAAGCGAAGAATGGAAATGGCAATGGGAGCGTTGGGAAGAAGCCCAATCCATTCAACAAAGAACAAGTGAACCACGTTAACATGGAGGAGGTTGAAGAGCAGCCAGACGCGGTTATAGGTAAGTTTTTGGTTAAGTCCTTTACCGCCCTTGTTCTTTTTGATACTGGTGCATCGCATTCATACATATCAAAGGGATTCGTGGATAAGTTTAAACTACCAACCCAAACCCTTAGGATCCCTCTGTTAGTGAGTTCACCTGGAGCAGAGTTTATGGCTAGTCTATGGTGCGACCAGATACCCTTAACCATTGGTAGCCATGTTTTTCCGTCCGACCTAATAATCTTGGAGTCACAAGGATTGGATGTGATATTAGGCATGGACAAGATGTCAAAGTATGGAGGAAGCATTGATTGTGCTAGTAAGTCGATTTATCTCACCACCCCGGAGGGGAAAAGGATTAAGTACGTCTCTAGGCATGCGCCTAGGAGGAGCCAAGTAAATACCCTCACGGGAGTTGTTCAGGAGGAAGTGCCTGTAGTGAAGGATTACCCAGATGTTTTCCGAGAGGAATTACCAGGCATGCCACCGGATCGAGACATCGAGTTTTTGATATAGCTATTGCCAGGTACACGGCCAATATCAAAGAGACCCTATCGGATGCCCGCAAATGATCTGGAGGAGATTAAGAAGCAGATCAAGGAGTTATTGGAGAAAGGTTACATTCGACAGAGTTCATCACCATGGGGAGCCCCAGTGCTTTTGGTTGAGAAGAAGGATAAGTCTCTAAGAATGGTTGTTGATTATCGTGCTTTAAATGAGGTGACGATCAAGAACAAATACCCACTGCCGATGATCAATGCTTTGTTTGACCAACTGCAAGGAGCTAAGGTGTTTTCAAAGATCGATCTGCGATCAGGATATCACCAGCTGAAGATTCGAGAGAAGGATATACCAAAGACAGCATTCACCACACGGTACGGGTTGTATGAATATACGGTCATGTCATTTGGACTGACTAACGCCCCTGCCTACTTCATGAGCATGATGAACAAAGTGTTCATGGAATATTTGGATAAGTTTGTTGTGGTGTTCATTGATGATATAATGGTATACTCAAAGAATGAGGAGGAGCACAAAGAGCATTTGCGTTTAGTTCTCGAGAAACTCAGGGAACACCAGTTGTATGCCAAGTTCAGCAACTGCGAGTTTTGGTTGAAGGAAGTCGGATTCCTTGGACATGTTATATCAGGAGAAGGTATAGCGGTAGACCCCACCAAGGTTCAGTCAGTCACTGAATGGTTGGCACCCACTTCAGTTAGCGAGATCCGCAGTTTTCTGGGACTCGCGGGATACTACCGAAGGTTCATTGAGAATTTTTCCAAGATTGCAAAGCCAATTACGGAGTTATTGAAGAAGGATACCAAATTTAAATGGACAGAAGAATGTGAGGCAAGCTTTCAGGAGTTAAAGAAACATTTGACTACAGCCCCAGTATTGATTCTGCCGGATATACGCAAGGATTTCCAAGTGTATTGCGATGCTTCTCGCCTAGGACTTGGAAGTGTGCTTATGCAGGACGGAAGAGTTGTTTCGTATGCCTCACGACAACTAAAACCGCACGAACTGAATTATGCCACGCATGATTTGGAGTTAGCAGCAGTAGTGCATGCGCTCAAGACTTGGAGACATTACCTTATTGGAAACCGTTGTGATGTGTACACGGATCATAAGAGTTTGAAGTACATCTTCACACAGAAGGAGCTGAACCTTAGGCAGAGGAGATGGTTAGAGCTTATAAAGGATTATGACATGAAGTTGCACTATCATCCAGGCAAGGCCAATATCGTAGCAGACGCTTTGAGTCGGAAGAGTTATGCTAACGCCCTAGGGAGCACCAGATTGCCAAAGGAGTTAGCAGAGGATCTCAGGGAACTTCGATTGGAGATTGTTCCTAGAGGTTTTGTTGCAACAATGGAGGTTCAGTCTACATTGTTAGGAAAGATTCGAGAAGCTCAGAAGGATGACAAAGAGATTGCCGAGATAAAAGTGAGAATGAGCAAAGGAAAGGCCAAAGGTTTTCGTGAGGATGAGCACGACACCTTATGGTTTGAGGACCGTGTTTATGTGCCCAATAACACAGAGATCAGGAAGTTAATACTTCAGGAGGCTCATGACTCACCATACTTGATACACCCCGGAAACACCAAGATGTATTTGGATTTGAAGGAAAGTTTCTGGTAGACAGGTATGAAGAAGGATATTGCCGAGTATGTAGCCGTATGTGATGTATGTCAGAGAGTGAAGGCGGAACATCAATAGCCAGCAGGATTGTTACAGCCTATGCCGATACCCGAATGGAAGTGGGATAAACTTGGCATGGATTTTATCACCGGATTGCCCAGGACCAAATCAGGATATGATTCTATATGGGTAGTAGTTGATCGCTTGACCAAAGTGGCTCACTTTATCCCCGTGAAAACAACCTACACCAGTGCGAAGTTGGCCAAGATATATATGACCAGGATCGTATGTCTGCATGGAGTTCCGAGGACCATCGTATCAGATAGAGGAACACAGTTTACCTCAAAGTTTTGGCATCAACTGCACCAGACTTTGGGAATGAGATTGGAGTTCAGTACAGCGTTTCACCCGCAGACGGATGGACAGACCGAGAGAGTCAACCAGATTCTGGAGGACATGTTGAGGGCCTGTGCGCTAGATTACGGATCTAGTTAGGATGACAATTTGCCCTACGTGGAGTTCTCGTACAACAATAGCTACCAAGCCAGTTTGAAAATGGCACCATTCGAGGCCCTGTATGGACGAAGGTGCAGAACACCGTTGATGTGGGATGAAGTTGGAGACCGACAGTTGTTTGGACCAGACTTGATCAAGGAGTCCGAAGAGAAAGTTAAGTTGATCCGAGATAGACTGAAGGTAGCTCAGTCCAGGCAGAAGAGTTATGCAGATTCGAAACGCAAGGAGGTAACCTATGAAATTGGAGACAGAGCCTATCTGCGAGTATCACCCTTGCGAGGAGTGAAATGTTTTGGAGTTAATGGAAAGTTAGCCCCGAGATTTTTAGGACCATATCGTGTTTTGGAACGTATGGGAGAAGTGGCTTACAAGTTGGAGTTACCTGAAGGACTGTCAGGAGTTCATGATGTATTTCATGTTTCACAGCTGAAGAAGTGTCATGCTGAGATGGCCGATATACCGTTAAGAGAGATGGTACCTTTGGAGGCGATTCAGTTGGACAGTGATCTGACCTATGAGGAGAAGCTAGTCAGGATTCTTGAATTTGCCAGACGAGTCAGCCGCAGCAAGGTTATCAAGTTTTTCAAAGTTCAGTGGAGCCAACATACCAAGGATGAAGCCACCTGAGAACAAGAGGATGATCTTCGCAAAGACCACCCACACCTATTTTCTAGCCAACCCGAATCTCGAGGGCGAGATTCATCTTAAGAGGGGGGTAGGTTTGTAACATCCCAAATTTCCAATTTGGAATGTTATACATAGATCATTCATGCATATCATATTTTTGCTGCATTTCGTTTCGCGATCCTCGAAATCCTAAGCAACTCAAGGACCCTCGGAGAGAGTTGGGGATTTCCCTGTTTTCATATTTGAATTTTATCAAATATTGAAACGAGGATTATTTGTTTTAATTATTTTTCTCTCCGAAAATATTTCATATTCAAATATATGAGAGGAGATAATATGACTTCTCCAAAATAAATGAAATATTGGAGGAAAAATATTAAAATCAAATATTGGATTTTATTCGGAGTTTTTCGCTATTTTATTTGAATTAGGAAAATATGCGTTTTTCAAAATTGCATTTTAGGCCAAAATAAATGTTCACCTTGTCCGGCATGTTTTTAGAGGACGGTGAAAATTTATTTCGGAATTTTTGGAGTCTGTTTAGTATTTCTTTTCTTTCTTTTTTTGCACGTCGGAATTATTTAAAAAAAAGTGAACCGACTTCGGGACGTAACCGGCCAGGACTCCTCGGGCCGGCCTTTATAGCCCGAGAACCCGAGCCCCGAGCCAGCCCAGCCGCCACCCGCGCACTAACCCTAATCCCGCCGCCGCTGCCGCCCCGCGCCGCTGCCGCCGCCCTCTGCGCCGGAGACGCCGGACCTTGCCGGACCCAAGGTAGCCGCCTCTGTTTTCGTGAGAAAACCATTTTGGTTTTTTTTCAAAACCCTAGATCCGTTTTTTTATATAGATCTGGTTCGGTTTATTTTTGGTTTAGTTATTTAGCGAACGCCCGTTTTACGTTCGTTTTAACGAACGGTTTTCACCGTTTAACCGCAGACAGCGAACGTTCGTTCGTTAGCCTGTTCGTCAGTTTGTCTTTTTTTTGGATTTTCCGCGATTATTTTCGATCGTGATTTCTGATCCGATTTTCGTTTTAGTTTATCTTTTCGCTCGTTTATCGGAATCAGGCGATTCAAGCGCCTAGATCTTCGTCTCGAAACCCTCTTTCTGTTTAACCATCTTGAACAAGATTTTGGTACTGTAAAATTTGACTTTAGTTCATATTAGTAAACGGATCTTGTTTCTTTCGTAGTTTGAGTTTTGTTGCTCCGTTTGTTTTGATTCTTTCTGCAAACCGGAGTTCTTAAGTTGAACTTTCTGGTCAATTCTTCTTACTTGAGGTTTGCCCGTGCGTCTTTGCTTGATTGCTTATGTATGCTATTGTTTGTTTGCGATAGAATTTCCGGAGTGCGAAGCGTGCTACTACGAGTCCCTAGGTTTTGCGGATCGTTAGCAAGGCAAGTAACACATTGATCATACTTCTTTCATACCCAGTTTTTATGCATTAGTTCCAATCCTCAAACATTGCACGATTAGGATGTGATTAACATGTGGGTTGGGAAGTAGTTGATGAGGTAGAACCTATTGCCCTGTTATATTCAAACCTTGGGAGTTACTTCTCCGTATTGCTTATATGGCTATGCTATGCTCGTAGAGGTGGATTGGGTTTGAGTGTATCCATGACAGATGTGAGATTGTTAATTAATGTTTCAACTTAAGGTGGCAACTTTAATACACATCTGGGTGGATTGCTTGTCGGGCACCTGGAGAATCCAATGTTGTCCTAGGATATCCCGAAGTACCCGTGAGATCATCCTAAGGTCCGCCACCCAGGCTCAATGGGAAGTGAGATATTTTCATGCTAGAAACTTCCGTCTGTAGACACAAGCTATTATGGGCTCTAGCATAGTTGAGTAAGTTTTGTGAGCTCTTGAAGACGTGGATCAGCTGGTAGAGGGATGTAGGTTTGGTATGGTCTTCCCGGAGTAAAGAGTTAATGTTTCTGAAAGGCTATGTCTCGGTCATCCGTTTCTCAAACACCTTGTAGTGCGAGAAATCCAACGGAGGAGATCGGGTCTTGTGGGGAAAAGTGCGCAAACCTCTGCAGAGTGTACAATCTAATCATGGTTATCCCTGTCCCCGGTTATGGACAATCTTGAGTATCTAGTACTTGGAGTATCCTAAGTATCTCATCACTCTAAATTAATATTGTTGGGTTGATAATTACTTTAATTGGGATTGAGTTGGAGGAACCTTCTCAATGATGTTTCACCTACCATGATAGTTAAAATAAAACTTATTCCTTTGTTGTAGGGAAAAATTGGCTTTTCGCAAAAAATATAACCATAGAGCTTTCCACCAGCCAAATATGCATGTAGTGATAGCATTATTCTATTCTTGCTCTACTGTGTTATATTGCCACCATATTCCATGTGCTGACCCGTTTTTCGGGCTGCAACATATTATGTTGCAGACTTTTCAGACGAAGTAAGGCTTGTTAGGTCGTTGCCGTGTAGCTCAACTATGCCGTTGGAGTTGATGGACTCACTTTATCTTCCAAGCCTTCCGCTGTTATCGTATTTGATGGCCTTAAGCCATATCTATTGTAATAAGTTCTCTTTTGAGACATTCAATGTAATAAGTGTGTGATTGCTACTCTGTTATAAATCCTTCGAGTACTGTGTGTGTCAGCATTACCGATCCAGGGACGACACTGAAGCACAGAGACTTGACCGGTTGAGGTCAAGTCGCTACATCTCCCTAGCCCGTTGATTATCCGCGTCAATGTGAGACTTTCTCCTTTTTTTGTCTTCTCCACACAACCCCCATCATTATACTCTATTCCACCCATAGTGCTATGTCCATGGCTCACGCTCACGTATTGCGTGAAAGTTGAAAAAAGTTTGAGATTACTGAAGTATGAAACAATTGCGTGGCTTGTCATCGGGATTGTGCATGATGAGAGCATTTCTTGTGTGACGAAAATGAAGCATAGCCAAACTATATGATTTTGTAGGGATAAGCTTTCTTTGGCCATGTTATTTTGAGAAGACATAATTGCTTAGTTAGTATCCTTGAAGTATTATTATTTTTATGTCAATATTAAAATTTTGTCTTGAATCTTTTGGATCTGAACATTCATGCCACAATAAAGAAAATGACTTAGAAAATTATGTTAGGTAGCATTCCACATCAAAAATTCTGTTTTTATTATTTACCTACTCGAGGACGAGCAGGAATTAAGCTTGGGGACGCTTGATACGTCCCCAACGTATCTATAATTTTGATTGTTCCATGCTATTATGTTATCTGTTTTGGATGTTCAATGGGCTTTATTATGCACTTTTATATTATTTTTGGGACTAACCTATTAACCGAAGGCCCAGTGCAAATTGCTGTTTTTTTTTGCCTATTTCTGTGTTTCGTAGAAAAGGAATATCAAACGGAATCCAAATGGAATGAAACCTTCGGGAGAGTTATTTTTGGAACAAACGCAATCCAGGAGACTTGGAGTGGACGTCAAGGAAGCAACAAGGAAGCCACGAGGCAGGAGGGCGCGGCGAGGGGGTAAGCGCGCCCCCACCCTCGTGGGCCCCGTGTGGCTCTAGCGACCTACTTCTTTCGCCTATATATACTCATATACCCTGAAAAACATCCGAGAGCACCACTAAACCCTATTTCCACCGCCGCAACCTTCTGTACCCGTGAGATCCCATCGTGGGGCCTTTTCTGGCGCTCCACCGGAGGGGGAATCGATCACGGAGGGCTTCTACATCAAAACCATAGCCTCTCCGATGATGTGTGAGTAGTTTACCACAGACCTTCGGGTCCATAGTTATTAGCTAGATGGCTTCTTCTCTCTCTTTGGATCTCAATACAAAGTTCTCCTCGATCTTCTTGGAGATCTATTCGATGTAATTCTTTTTGCGGTGTGTTTGTCGAGATCCGATGAATTGTGGGTTTATGATCAAGATTATCAATGAACAATATTTGATTCTTCTCTGAATTCTTATATGCATGATTTAAATATCTTTGCAGGTCTCTTCGAATTATCAGTTTGGTTTGGCCTACTAGATTGATCTTTCTTGCAATGGGAGAAGTGCTTAGCTTTGGGTTCAATCTTGCGGTGTCCTTTCCCAGTGACAGCAGGGGGATCAAGGCACGTATTGTATTGTTGCCATCGAGGATAAAAAGATGGGGTTTATATCATATTGCTTGAGTTTATCCCTCTACATCATGTCATCTTGCCTAATGCGTTACTCTGTTCTTATGAACTTAATACTCTAGATGCATGTTGGATAGCGGTCGATGTGTGGAGTAATGGTAGTAGATGCAGAATTGTTTCGGTCTACTTGTCACGCACGTGATGCCTATATACATGATCATGCCTGGATATTCTCATAACTATGCGCTTTTCTATAAATTGCTCGACAGTAATTTGTTCACCCACCGTAAATTATGCTATCTTGAGAGAAGCCACTAGTGAAACCTATGGCCCCCGGGTCTATTTTCCATCATGTTAATCTCCCGGTAACGTGCTATTTCTGTCGCCGTTTATTTTGCAATCTTTACTTTTCAATCTATACAACAAAAATACCAAAAATATTTATCTTATTATCTTTATCAGATCTCACTTTTGCAAGTGGCCGTGAAGGGATTGACAACCCCTTTATCGCATTGGTTGCAAGGTTCTTGATTGTTTGTGCAGGTACGAGGGACTTACGTGTAGTCTCCTACTGGATTGATACCTTGGTTCTCAAAAACTCAGGGAAATACTTATGCTACTTTGCTGCATCACCCTTTCCTCTTCAAGGGAAAACCAACGCATGCTCAAGAGGTAGCAGAAACCGCCTTAGCTCTACTTCCCCAGCTTTCTATGTTGTTGCATGTGCATCATTTTCTGCCTCTCAGCCCCTCTCGATCGGATGCTCCAACGTCACCTATTTTTTTCTTCTATTGTTAGAGGTAAAGCAACTTCATGGAGTCGAATATTGTAGTTGGTTCAAACAAGAAGTAAAGTGGGGGTCGGGGAATTTAGTATGTACATCGGACTTTGTACAAACAGGAAGGAAAGGGGGTGAATGTAGTACAGACTAGTTATCCAACCGGTCTCTTAGTCGAAAAGGGAAATATCGGGGTAACGCTGTACACAGTGGTATGACCAGGACTAGATTTGCTATCCACACATAGGAGTAGGTGGCTAGAGTGAACAAAAATAGGACCAACCCTGATATGTTTCTTGGACGTTTGTTTCTCGGGGCAACAAACTCTGAATCACCACTTTATGCCCCTGTTTAGGTACATGGTGCTGGACTGCTAGTGCACCCACTGTCCCATGCACTTATACCAAATATTTAGCTGTTCTTAAGCTAATGCCCCTGGTAAAATGAAGCCATGCCACTGTTATAAGGCATGACAAGTTTAGCCAAATGTTTTTGCCTGTAATTGTTTGAGACTCTGACAGTTTCCATTGTAGCTTTTTATGCAAACAGGGATATCCATTTCACCAGGTTGCTGTTGTGACCTTTTGGTGCACTGCACAAAACACTTCTTAAAAGAAGTGACTTTTGTGCTGTTTAACTGGAATGTCAGAATGGAACAGTTGATTCATTTCGGTGGAACTGCACAAAGGGAGATATGTGTTCGAATCCTCATCATCATTATTAGCGCCATAACCTTCCTTTAGGTAAGAATGATATTTAATGCATGTGTTCATCTCTATTTTGCGACTCCCATGAGAAAATAATGCTATTGTTTACTAGTACACTTGTACTCCCTCACTAACAAAACCAATTCAGAAATAGAAGGCCAATCATGTACTTGGTTTCATGAACTGGTGAGGAGAAAGAGAAACATAGCATGAAGAGGAAGAAGAAGAATAAACAGTGCCAAGGTGATCTTGCTGAAGTCAGAGGCCTCAGTTGAGGCCATTCAAGGCCTTCGGCAACGTCTACCTTACATGTGAGACGTTCCTCTAGGGAGCCCTTCCACTTCTGCTGTCTCTCCTGCAAGGTCACTTAATTAATTAGGAGTACTTAAGTACCACTAATTTATAGCTGCCTAATTTTCCTGTCGGAGTTAAACAAATCTTTAGTAGCACCTTATGGTGAATCATGTACGTGTGTATGTTTGTCTATGGAGGTGAATCATGTGGTGGAGCAGGGAGGCAATATTATTAGTGTCATGACATAATAGTGCTATTGTTTTGCATGTCAATTTATTGCCATTGGTTTAATGAGGCAATGTTTTGCGTATTGTCCATCATGAATTTCTATCCTTTCTCACCAAGCTAATGAAGGTTTCACCTTATTCCTACTTGTGCAAACAAGGATCATGTTGTGCCAATCATACATTTTAGTGGAACTACACAAGACAATACAATGAACTGTATCCCAGCCAGTGCTTTAACTCTGCTGGAAGTTCATGATAATCTTTCAATATAATCTCAGCACTAGTAAACAAGAGTGATATCAACCATACATTTGAAGTGCACAAAAATGTACACTACTGAGTGATTCCCGTGAGTGCTTTATCATCTCTTATGGGACTACATGAATAAGGTTTTTTCCTCAGGTTTGTACCGGCCTAAGGCCGTCATCCATATTAGTTTGCTATCATCTCTATTTGTATCGTGCTACTGTGAAGAGAAACTCCGTTATCTTTGCACGTTAAAGTTTCGCAACCTATGATACATGGCAATGCTTTGAGTGTTGAGCTAATTGGCACTGATTGATGAGGACATCAATACCTTTGTTACACCCACAACCCCTGCTGCTATACATACTGGACCAATCACTAGAGCTTGCGCACGCCAATTCAATTATCAGGTACTTTCATTTCTTGGTAATGATTCTAATGTTCATGACAATATGATGTTGCCTAAATTGGATACATTTATTTTGCTTACAAATGAAGGCCTTGTCATGGATAAGAGGGATGAACACTGGAGCAATAACAAGCATGGAGATGATGGCATGCGCGAGGGGAACAAGAACAGAGTTACAAGTGATGATTTCAGGACTTTGAAGCCACCATAATGAGTGCATGAAGCCTTGGAAGAAATATAGAAGATGCCACTTCATAATATACGTCCATAGGCTATTCTAGGTGCTGTGTCACCTTATTATTGGGCCAGGCCCATGTAATTTCGAAATACATAAGTATAGGCTGTTTTTAGAGTCTGTATGTGTGGGGAAACAAGAGATAGGGTTGGTTGCGGACCCCTTCCCCAAGAGCCACAAAATTCCCCCCTCTTCCTCCATATATACAGCCCTTAGGGCACCGTTTAGACTTTGGGTTTTGTTTAGATTAAAAGTTCGCCATAGCTGCAACTTCGCGTACTTCGTTTAGGTTCAACGACCAGACAAAGGCGTCACAGAACCCCACCTTCATTAATAAAGCTTTCCTCTTATATTCGCAATATCTAGATTGCAATCTCAGTTTCTTGCTTGTTCTTCATTTGCTCGCAGGAAAATAGACCCTCGTGGCCAGGTTGATCGTGCTCCGGCATGGTCAATAACCCTCGGAAGTTGGTTTAGCGATTTCTAAGGCCCGACGTCTTCGCACGTTCGTAGTCGGATCGTCAAAGTCGACTCCCACAGAAAATGAAAGTTACCTCATTGAAACATCGGGACACCTTCGCCTCTATCAAGTGGTATCAGATTTCCAGGTTGCTCGGTGAGATTTTACAGTATTTTGTAGTTTAGATCAAGTCTGTTCTTCATCCCTACAGTCCACGAAAAAGCCACACAAAAATTAGGGTTAGTTCATCATATCCAAAGCAATCTGAGCCTTTGCATAATCTTTTTAGGGTTTTTGCTTTGTTGAATTTGCGGTTGCATCGACGTGTCAAGTTGCTGGTCTTAGCATCTAGTCCTTTAGAGTTTCAAGTTCTGTTCACAGGTTATCACGCTGCCGCCGTACCATCATCATCACCGCTGCCATATACCACCATCGTCATCACCGCTGCCATATACCACCATCGTCATCGCCGCTGCCATATACCACATATCCATCACCATCAGGCTAATCGGAGTCCACCTCCATCACAGATTTGCCACCAGTCCGTGTTTCACCGCCCTCCATATATCCGCCACCAGTCCGAGTTTCCACCAGATTCATCTCCGCAACCAGTCCGAGTCCAGTAATTGTTGCTTTGTTTTTGATTTCCAGATAACGCCATACTCCGAGTCGTGCTTAAGTTGGACTCCCGAAATTCCGTGCTACCCATAGTAGAAAAATAGTTCCAGTTTCAAAATGAAAACGAAGTCTGGAAATTTCTGGCTAGGCAGTTTTTAGGCCATTTTTAGATTTTTTCGAAAAAATTTTGTTGCGGAGCAAAAAAAAAGAGGAAAAAAAGTGCAAAAATAGTGCAAAAAGAAAGAGAAAAAATTCAGAGTATGCTCCTCCCTTGTTTACGTGCAGTGCTGTGATTTTGTTAGTGTTCTAGGCTCGCGTCTCTAGCACGGTCTAGCCTAGTACCAGCACAGTACCGTCGTTGAGCGTTTATTCAACTTTGCATCTCTGAATTGATTATTGCTGACCCTTTTTGCTACCATATTATAAACCTTCCCATCTCCACATACATATATGTCGTGCGTTTGACTCTCCCTGGTAATCGCTCTATCCAAGCTTTGAGATTTTTTACTACAACGGTTGCCGATCACCACCTGCTGCTTGGTAAGAACTGGTCAGAATTTGAGATTTGCTTGACGGATTTGTGACGCCCCACCACCACCATTTTCTAGTAGTCTGTAGGATCATATTCTTGTGTGTTTCTATTGCTGCTAACCATGACAGGATCACAAGTCGAAGAGACTACCTAGGAGAACATGACGAATAAGGAGTTGCATGATAAATTTCAGCAAATGATGACTGAACAGGTGCAAGATGTGCTGAACAATTTTGAAGAGGCCATGGATAAGATAACTGGCTTTGAGAAGACGTTCGAAACAAAGCTCGATAACAAATTTAATGAAGTGCTTCCGCATCTTCCACAACCACCACCGGCTGCACCTGCCGCACCTCTGCCACAACAACAACAACAATGACTACCTCCACGTCGTGAAACAGCCCTCCGCCGAACGAGCCATGTCCCTCTTGAGCCTGGCCAACCTGTTGGTGCTGCTGTTGTCACTTCTGTGGCTCCTGCTGCTGATGAGGAGGAGGATGATTATGCGGGAGATTACGAGGATGAGGTTGATCAAAATCAGAACTACGTGCAACCACCCGCACCAGGTCGTCCACATGCAAATAATTGCAATGGTAGGGCTGCATTACCAGCTCAGTTACGAGATCATGACCATCTTCCAAAACTGAAATTGAATATTCCACCATTTGAGGGTAGATATGTTCCTGATATATATGTTACTTGGGAGTTAGAAACCGAACAACATTTTACATGTTTAGAATATCCCGAGGAGAGACGTGTTGCTGCTGCACTTTGTGCTTTCACTAGTTTTGCTTGTGTGTGGTGGTCTGAACATCGTAGATTATATCTGAATAATATTCCGACTACTTAGGCTGCTTTTAAAACTGCTATGCGTACTCGTTGGGTTCCACCATATTATCAACGTGAATTACTTCAAAAATTGCAGCGTTTAAGAGAAGGAAAAAATTCTGTAGAGGAATATTATCATGAATTACAAACTGGCATGATTAGATGTGGTATTGTTGAGGATAATGAAGCTATGCTTGCACGTTTTATGGGTGGATTAAATAGAGAGATTCAGACCATTCTAGAGTATAAGGAGTATAACAATATCACTCGTTTATTCCATCTTGCTTGTAAAGCTGAATGTGAAGTCCAGGATCGACAGGCATTGGCGCGAACTAACTTTTCTGCAGGTCGACCTTCATCATGGACACCACGTGCATCCTCTACTTCCACTGCACCATCACCAACATCAGGTGCCACCTCCAACCGTGATACAAGAAAGCAGGCACAACCACCACTATCTGCCAAGAGCACACCTGTCGGGCCTGCACAGAGCTCTTCTTCTTCCATGGCACCAACAGGGCACACAAGTTATATTATTTGTCGTCGTTGTAAGGGAAGAGGTCATTATGCGAGAGAATGCAAATCTCAGCATGTGATGATTGCTACTGAGGATGGTGGGTATGAGTCCGCTAGTGACTATGATGAGGAGACTTTGGCTCTTATTACACGTGAAGAACACGGTGGAGATGATTCTGATCATGAAATGCAATACATGGCTCCTGAAGATCCTGACAGGTATGAATGTTTGGTTGCTCAACGTGTTTTGAGTGTGCAGGTTACACAAGCTGAGCAAAATCACAGGAATAATTTGTCCCATACAAAGGGAGTTGTGAAGGAACGTTCTATTCGCGTCATCATAGATGGAGGGAGCTGCAACAACTTGGCTAGCATGGAGATGGTGGAGAAGCTATCTCTCATCACAAGACCACATCCACATCCTTACTACATCCAATGGTTCAACAACAGCGGCAAGGTTAAGGTAACACATACTATTCGTGTGCATTTTAGTATCTCTACGTATGCTGATTATGTTGATTGTGATGTGGTACCTATGCAAGCATGTTCCTTATTACTTGGTAGACCATGGCAATTTGTTAAGAATTCTGTACACCATGGTAGAAACAATCAGTATACACTTGTTCATAAGGATAAAAATATTACTTTGCTTCCTATGACTCCTGATTCCATTTTCAAAGATGATATTAATAGAGCTAATAAAGCAAAACAGGAGAAAAATAAGAGTGAAAATCAGATTGTGGCAAAAAAAATTGAGCAACAGATGAAGCCTAATAATAAACCATCTAGTGTTGCTTCTGAAATTAAATTGAGAAGTGCATGTTTACTTGCCACCAAATCTGATATTGATGAGCTAGATTTTCCAAATCTGTTTGCTATGCTTTTGTGTGCAAAGAGGCATTATTTTCATTCGAGGACGTGCCTTCCTCTTTGCCCCCTGCTGTCACTAACATTTTGCAGGAGTTCGCTGACGTCTTCCCACAAGACGTGCCACCGGGATTACCACCTATTCGAGGGATTGAGCATCAAATTGACTTAATTCCTAGTGCATCGCTACCCAACCGTGCACCATACTGTACCAATCCAGAGGAGAGGAAGGAGATTACGCGTCAAGTACAGGAGCTGCTCAACAAAGGTTATATACATGAATCTCTTAGTCCTTGTGCTGTTCCTATTATACTAGTGCCTAAAAAGGATGGTACGCCGCGTATGTGTGTTGATTGTAGAGTCATTAATAATATTACTATTCGTTATCGTCATCCTATTCCTAGGCTAGATGATATGCTTGATGAATTGAGTGGCTCTACAATATTCTCCAAAGTTGATTTGCGTAGTGGATACCATCAAATTCGTATGAAATTGGGAGATGAATGGAAAACAACATTTAAAACTAAGTTTGGTTTATATGAGTGGTTAGTCATGCCTTTTGGGTTAACAAATGCACCTAGTACTTTCATGAGACTAATGAACGAAGTATTACATGCTTTCATTGGACGATTTGTGGTAGTCTATTTTGATGATATACTGATTTATAGCAAATCTTTGGAAGAACATTTGGAACATTTACGTGCTGTTTTTATTGCTCTACGTGATGCACGTTTGTTTGGTAACCTTGGGAAGTGCACCTTTTGCACTGACCGAGTATCTTTTCTTGGCTATGTTGTTACTCCACAGGGAATTGAAGTTGATAAAGCCAAGATTGAAGCTATTGAGTGTTGGCCGCAGCCCAAAACGGTCACACAAGTGAGGAATTTTCTTGGACTCGCCAGTTTCTATAGGCGTTTTGTGAGAGATTTTAGCACCATTGCTGCACCTCTCAATGAGCTTACAAACAAGTATGTGCCTTTTGTTTGGGGTACCGCACAGGAAGAAGCCTTCACGGTATTGAAAGATAAGTTGACACATGATCCTTTACTCCAACTTCCTGATTTTAATAAGACTTTTGAGCTTGAATGTGATGCTAGTGGGATTGGATTAGGAGGTGTGTTATTACAAGATGGCAAAACTGTTGCATACTTTTCTAAAAAATTGAGTGGGCCTAGTCTGAATTATTCTACTTATGATAAAGAATTATATGCTCTTGTTCGGACTTTAGAAACATGGCAACATTATTTATGGCCCAAAGAATTTTTTATACATTCTGATCATGAATCTTTGAAACATATTAAAAGTCAAGCTAAAATGAATCGTAGACATGCTAAATGGGTTGAATTCATTGAGACTTTCCCTTGTTTCATTAAACACAAGAAGGGTAAAGAAAATGTTATTGCTGATGCATTGTCTCGTCGCTATACTATGCTTTCACAACTTGACTTCCAAATATTTGGTTTGGAGACCATCAAAGATCAATATGTGCATGATGCTGATTTTAAAGATGTAATGCAGAATTGTAAAGAAGGAAGAACGTGGAACAAGTTCATCCTTAATGATGGATTTGGGTTCAGTGCTAACAAGCTATGCATTCTAGCTAGCTCCGTTCGTCTTTTGTTGGTGCATGAGGCGCTTGGAGGAGGATTAATGAGACACTTTGGCGTGAAGAAGATGGAGGACGTACTTGCTACACATTTCTTTTGGCCAAAGATGAGACGGGATGTTGAGCATTTTGTTCCTCGCTGCACTACATGTCAAAAAGCTAAGTCACGACTCAATCCTCATGGTTTATATATGCCTTTGCCTGTACCTAGTGTTCCTTGGGAGGATATATCTATGGACTTTGTTTTAGGTTTACCTCGAACAAAGAAGGGAGGGATAGCATATTTGTTGTCGTGGATAGATTCTCGAAAATGGCACACTTTATACCATGTCATAAAGGCGATGATGCTGTCAATGTTGTTGATTTGTTCTTTCGTGAAATTATTCACTTACATGGTGTGCCAAATACTATTGTTTCAGGTCGTGATACTAAATTCTTAGCCACTTTGGGAGATGTTTATGGGCTAAGTTGGGGACTAAACTGCTTTTTAGTACTACATGTCTTCCCCAAACTGATGGGCAAACTAAAGTAGTCAATAGAACATTGTCTACCATGCTTAGGGCTGTTTTGAAGAATAACAAGAAAATGTGGGAAGAATGCTTGCCTCATATTGAATTTTCTTATAATCGTTCATTGCATTGTACTTCTAAGATGTGCCCTTTTGAAATTGTGTATGGTTTCCTACCTCGTGCACCTATTGATTTGTTGCCTCTTCCACCTTCGGAGAAGGTTAATTTTGATGCTAAACAACGTGCTGAATTGATTTTAAAAATGCATGAGTTAACTAAGAAAAACATTGAGCGTATGAATGCTAAATATAAACTTGTTGGAGATAAGGGTAGAAAACATGTTGTGTTTGCACTTGGAGATCTTGTTTGGCTACATTTGCGTAAGGATAGATTTCCTGACTTGCGCAAATCAAAGCTAATGCCACGTGCTGATGGTCCTTTTAAGGTGATAGAGAAAATAAATGATAATACATATAAACTTGAGTTGCCTGCAGATTTTGGGGTTAGTCCCACTTTTAACATTGCAGATTTGAAGCCTTATTTGGGTGAGGAAGATGAGCTTCCGTCGAGGACGACTTCATTTCAAGAAGGGGAGGATGATGAGGACATCAATACCATTGTTACACCCACAACCCCTGCTGCTATACATACTGGACCAATCACTAGAGCTCGTGCACGCCAATTAAATTATCAGGTACTTTCGTTTCTTGGTAATGATTCTAATGTTCATGAGAATATGATGCTGCCTATATTGGATACATTTGTTTTTCTTACAAATGAAGGGCCTGTCATGGATAAGAGGGATGTACACTGGAACAAGACCAAGCATGGAGATGATGGCAAGCGCGAGGGGAACAAGAACGGAGTTACAAGTGATGACTTCAGGACATTGGAGCCACCATAATGAGTGCATGAAGCCTTGGACGAAATATACAAGATGCCACTTCATAATATTCGTCCATAGGCTCTATTCTAGGTGACGCGTCACCTTATTATTGGGCCAGGCCCATGTAATTTCGAAATACATAAGTATAGGTTGTTTTTAGAGTCCGTATGTGTGGGGAAACAAGAGATAGGGTTGGTTTCAGACCCCTTCCCCAAGGGCCACAAAATTCCCCCCTCTTCCTCCATATATACAGCCCTTAGGGCACCGTTTAGACTTTGGGTTTTGTTTAGATTAAAAGTTTGCCATAGCTACAACTTTGCGTACTTCATTTGTGTTCAACGACCAGACAAAGGCCTCAAAGTACCCCACCTTCATTAATAAAGCTTTCCTATTATATTCGCAATATCTAGATTGATATCTCAGTTTCTTGCCTGTTCATCGTTTGCTCGCAGGAAAATAGACCCTCATGGTCAGGTTGATCATGCTCCGACGTGGTCAATTTCCCTCGGAAGTTGATTTAGCGATTGCTAAGGCGCGACGTCTTTGCACGTTCGTAGTCGGTTCGTCAAAGTCGACTCCCACAGAAAACGAAAGTTATCTCATCGAAACATTGGGACACCCTCGCCTCTATCACTGATTAAATAAACAAGTACCTCTCTTTAAGCAAGACTACTATGTTGCTAACTTTACCCATTAAGATAATGAGGGTACTTCTATTCGTTAGTGTATGTTTCATCAACTAGTCACACCATTACAATAATCTCACTCTCTCAATATATGTGCCAATAGGGATGCTCGATTTTGGTGGAACTGCACAAAAACTTTGGGTGCTTCATTGCCTCGACAGCTTCGTTCCTTTCCTGTCAGTCGCTAATCTGGGCTTGCATTCTTCCTTTGTTTTCAGTCGCTTGGCTTATCTCGGCTTCTAGTCAAAGGAAATAGTAATTGATATGCTACCTCACACAGGTTGGTACTGGTCTTTATCCTGATTATTGTGCTTGTCATATGTATTGGTAATTTCGTATTGTGCTACTGTTTGCCGATTTCATAAAGGAGTAACTTGGAGCCTGAACTCGCAGGCAAATCATTAAATTGGGTGATTTCAGTAGAACTGCACAAAAAGATCAGATGGACAGGTACTTATGTTGCTGCTATGTACTCCAAAGTTCACTCAGACAAGCACCGATGTTGATAAGAAGAAGTGCCTATATTCATTCGAGTATCAACCGGCGTCAACAAGTTGTCAAACTCCAAGTATTAGGAGAGTGAACGCCAAAAATATTGCTTGGCGCATAGCCGAGAAAAACGTAGTCCAGTCTTTGGTCCCAACTTGTGCCTTTTGGTTATCGTCACATATGGTAGCGAACTGTATGGCGTGGAGTCTAAAGATTCCAGACAAGTTGGTTGACGCGTATATTCATCTGGCACTTAATCAGTCTGCATGCCACGGATGCTCCATTTCAGTTGAACTGCACAAAAAATTTGGGTGGTTCATTTTCTCAACCGCCTCCTTTCTTGTCTGCAATGTAGAATTTTGGCGAGCTACAGGACCAAGTTGAGCCAGTAAACTAGTTAGATTAAAGTAGTGGCCAAGTTGCTCAAACCTCCCTTGGCACGAGGCCACTATTTGAGGATAAACCTACAAGCAAACTTCAGATTGTCGGTGCTACCTCTTATGTACTCGAAAGTTTACTCGTACAAGCATTAATTTTAGCAAGAAGTACCTCCGATTGAACACCATTTACCAGTCTGTACCCTAGGTAATTAAAGTTCGTCCATGGATGATATTGGCTGTGATCTCAATCATTTGGATGCATAAACATACTGAACATGTGTATATCTGAATCTTTTTGTGAATTATCTATGAATATTGTCGTGTGATCTATCAATCATTTGGATGCATAGACATGCTGAACTTTTGTATATATGAATCTTTTGAGTTGTTGATTGTGAATGTTGGCTATGAATATGAACGTGTCCTGTGAACCTGAGTTTGATACGAATGTTTACCTTTTCTGTTGTACTTGTGTGTGAACTTGTTAGTATGTCTACTGTGGGATTTGTGACGTGTGGGTGTCAATGGCACACCTTCTTCCCGAGAATAATTGCACCTGCTTTGTTAGGTTAGCAACGGCGCATAAGCTCTTTTTAATCTTTTTGCCCTGTCTTCCCCCTCCCCCGCTCAACCCCTGCCGTAATGTTTTCGGCCTCAAAACAACATAGTACTGCATTGTTTTTGGGGCTTGATGAAAAATTGAATGCTGGTTTCTGTAGGTTGGCCCGCCCAACAAAAGGGCTGCTGGTCCACCACGGACTGAGAGGCTTAAAGTACAAGTTGAATGGTGCAGAGGCATGTAAAAAAATGCCACCGAGAGCCATCCACTGAAGAAAAAAATCGCTCCTGATGTGCTTCTTCAGTCGCGCTGCCGGCCCCCTCTTTAATCTAGTTCGCTCGGGGATCCAGCCGGTATCATTTAGGGCAAACAAGTATCAGCTAGGCCTAGGTTTTTTTTTTAACACGCGTAGCCCACGACATACAGAGACAGTGGTTTCAACTTATTTTTTGAGGTCCATACCGGCCTATGGGCTTTTTCTTAAAGGTCGGCAGCCCAATGTATTTTTCTTAATAAAACGCAGATCTCTGTTCTATTTATCTATATATAAGAATAATAATGTTGTCTCCAATTTATGTTTTCCCTTCTAACCACATTATATATATTTATATTATTACTATTATCGTATATTTTATAGAGACTTATATATAAATTATAAAAACATCCCACGTGTTATTAACTTATAAAAATTAATGTTTACAAAAGTTGGGAAGGAAAATCCTGGTTGTTTTTGACTCACAGGCAAGGAAAATCCTGGTGATTGCGTACAAAAGCTTGCAAAGATTTTAAGGACCAATGTAAGAATAATGCGCTCATTTTTATTTTGAGCAACAAACTCGCTAGTTTGTTAATTTTATATATATAAAATGTGTCACTCTGATTTATTTTTTGATATTAATTGCTCCTTCTAACATAATATTATATATAGAACAAGCCCAGCTAGTTCGTGTATTTCAAGAAAGTGCAAATGGGTTGGGATTTCTTAGAAAATATAAATGGGCCGCATTGACGTGAAATTATTTGTTCACCCAACCCAGCAACTGGACAAAACATGGGTTAAATATATGCCAAATTTTTGCAGGCTGACATGTGAGCCAATAGGTCGAAGCCTACGCAGGACATTGTCAACTTGGTCAACAAATGATTATGACATCCACAGCCATTGGATTTATATCCAACGGGTGGCATGCACCTTCAATCTCTCGTCTTCTTCCTCCAGCGTCGCTGGGACCGCCTGGTCCGGCCTCCGACGGCTAGCGGCTCTGCTTAGCACGCATCGCTGCGAAGCGCTACCCCACCGTCGGCCAGGCTATCCCTCCACCTCTCCACACCTCTTGTTATTCTCCACCGACTGCAACTCCACGCCACACCAGAACCAGTTATAACCCTTCTCCTCATCTCAATCTGCGACTCCACTGCCGTGTCTTCCCATCTCCGGGTTGTTCCCGTTAGGGGCCTCGCCGTCGCCCACCGCCTCATTGCGCTCGGTGCGGCGTGGTCAACAAACGAGAGTCATCGGAAGAGGACTGTACGTGGAGAGCCTGACGGCTGGAACCCACGAGGTCCATGGTCGCACGCAAGGAAAGTTCCTCCTTATTAAGCTGAAAAAAATGTTTCCTCCCCCTAATAGCTGGGACCCACCGGCTGTATCTTCGCACGGAAGGAAGTGCCTCCTTGTTATGCGAAAAAATATTCCTCCCATTGACAGCTGGGACCCGTCAGATTTGGTGGCTCACTTGTGGGCCTACTAAGCGGACGTGTACGCAGGGCTTTGTCAACTTAATCAACAAATGATTCTAGCAGCTGGACCGTTGGATGTTAATCCAACAGCCATGCTCCTTCTTCAACATCTCTTCTTGCCCCTTTCTCCTATGGGCGGCACCACGGTAGTGCTACTGCGCACCCAAACCAGTCAAGTTTCGCACTCCTCTCCATATATGACTCCACTTCCGCGTCTTCCCCATCTTCGGGTCGTTCCAGTCTGGGGCCTCGCCGTCGTCCACCGGCGTTGGTGCGCTCGGCACGGTGTGGTCAACATGGTCAACAACCGAGAGTCATCAGAAGATGACTGTACGTGAGAGGCTGACAGTGGGGACGCACCACGCCCATGGCCGCATGCATGCAACTGCATTCTTTCTACCCTAAAAATAATGCTTTCTCCCCTGACTGCTGGGACCCACCAGCTACATCTTCGCACGCAAGGATGTGCGTCCATATTACGGGCAAAAAAAAATGATTCGCCCCTGACTGCTGGGACCCACCAACTGATTTTAAAGATGTAATGCAGAATTGTAAAGAAGGAAGAACATGGAACAAGTTTTTTATTAATGATGGCTTTGTGTTCCGTGCTAACAAGCTATGCATTCCAGCTAGCTCTGTTCGTCTTTTGTTGTTCCAGGATGCACATGGAGGAGGATTAATTGGACACTTTGGCGTGAAAAAGACGGAGGATGTACTTGCTAAACATTTCTTTTGGCCAAAGATGAGACGGGATGTTGAGCGTTTTGTTGCTCGCTGCACTACATATCAAAAGGCTAAGTCACGACTCAATCCTCATGGTTTATATATGCCTTTGCCCGTACCTAGTGTTCCTTGGGAGGATATATCTATGGACTTTGTTTTAGGTTTACCTCGAACAAAGAAGGGGAGGGACAGCATATTTGTTGTCATGGATAGATTCTCGAAAATGGCACACTTTATACCATGTCATAAAAGCGATGATGTTGTTAATGTTGCTGATTTGTTCTTTCGTGAAATTATTCGCTTGCAAGGTGTGCCAAATACTATTGTTTCATATCGTGATACTAAATTTCTTAGCTACTTTTGGAGATATTTATGGGCTAAGTTGGGGACTAAACTGCTTTTTAGTACTACTTGTCACCCCAAACTGATAGTCAAACTAAAATAGTCAATAGAACATTGTCTTCTATGCTTAGGGCTGTTTTGAAGAATAATAAGAAAATGTGAGAAGAATGCTTGCCTCATATTGAATTTGCTTATAATTGTTCGTTGCATTCTACTACTAAGATGTGCCCGTTTGAAATTGTGTATGGTTTCCTACCTCGTGCACCCATTGATTTGTTGCCTTTTCCATCTTCGGAGAAGGTTAATTTTGATGCTAAACAACGTGCTGAATTGATCTTAAAAATGCATGAGTTAACTTAAGGAAAACATTGAGCGTACGAATGCTAAATATAAACATGCTGGAGATAAGGGTAGAAAACGTGTTGTCTTTGCACCTGGAGATCTTGTTTGGTTACATTTGCGTGAGGATAGATTTCCTGAGTTACGCAAATCAAAGCTAAGGCCACGTGCTGATGGTCCATTTAAGGTCTTAGAGAAAATAAATGATAATGCATATAAACTTGAGCTGCCTGCAGATTTTGGGGTTAGTCCCATTTTTGACATGGCAGATTTGAAGCCCTATTTGGGTGAGGAAGACGAGCTTCCGTCGAGGACGACTTCATTTCAAGAAGGGGAGGATGATGAGGACATCAATACCGTTGTTACACCCACAGCCCCTACTGCTACATATACTGGACCAATTACTAGAGCTCGCGCACGCCAATTAAATTTTAAGGTACTTTTGTTTGTTGGTAATGATTCTAATGTTCATGAGAATATGATGCTGCCTAAATTGGATACATTTGTTTTGCTTACAAATGAACGGCCTAGCATGGATAAGAGGGATGAACACTGGAGCAAGACCAAGCATGGAGAGGATGGCATGCGCAAGGGGAACAAGAACGGAGTTACAAGTGATGATTTCTGGACTTTGAAGCCACCATAATGAGTGCATGAAGACTTGGACGAAATATACAAGATGCCACTTCATAAATTTCATCCACAGGCTATTCTAGCTGCTGCATCACCTTATTATTGGGCCAGGCCCATGTAATTTCTAAGTACATAAGTATAGGCTGTTTTTAGAGTCCGTATGTGTGGGGAAACAAGAGATAGGGTTGGTTTTGGACCCCTTCCCCAAGGGCCACGAAATTCCCCCCTCTTCCTCCATATATACAGCCCTTAGGGCACCGTTTAGACTTTGGGTTTTGTTTAGATTAAAGTTCGCCATAGGTGCAACTTCGCATACTTCGTTTGTGTTCAACGACCAGACAAAGGCGTCACAGAACCCCACCTTGATCAATAAAGCTTTCCTCTTATATTCCCAATATCCAGATTGCAATCTTAGTTTCTTGCTTGTTCTTCGTTTGCCTGCAGGAAATAGACCTTCCTGGTCGGGATGATCATGCTCCGGCCTGGTCAATAAGCTCTCGGAGTTGGTTTAGCGATTGCTAAGGCGCAACGTCCTTGCACGTTCGTAGTCGGATCGTGAAAGTCGACTTGCTCCAGAACGATAGCCACCATCTCATCGAAAGACGGGACACCTTTGCCTCTATCAGATGCAAACCCACTTAGTTTCTTTTGTTGAGTTTTCATACATTGATAGCTCTAGTGCATCCGTTGCATGGCAATCCCTACACCTTGCATTGACATCAATTGATGGGCATCTCCGTAGGCCGTTGATTAGCCGCGCCAATGCGAGACTTTCTCCTTTTTTGTCTTCTCCACACAACCCCCACCATTATACTCTATTCCACCCATAGTTCTATGTCCATGGCTCACACTCACGTATTGCGTGAAAGTTGAAAAAAGTTTGAGATTACTAAAGTATGAAACAATTGCTTGGCTTGTCATCGGGGTTGTGCATGATGAGAGCATTCTTGTGTGACGAAAATGAAGCATAGACAAACTATATGATTTTGTAGGGATAAGCTTTCTTTGCCATGTTATTTTGAGAAGACATAATTGCTTAGTTAGTATGCTTGAAGTATTATTATTTTTATGTCAATATTAAAATTTTGTCTTGAATCTTCTGGATCTGAACATTCATGCCACAATAAAGAAAATGACTTAGAAAATTATGTTAGGTAGCATTCCACATCAAAAATATTGTTTATATCATTTACCTACTCGAGGATGAGTAGGAACTAAGCTTGGGGATGCTTGATACGTTGCCAACATATCTATAATTTTTTATTGTTCCGTGCTATTATATTATCTGTTTTGGATGTTCAATGGGCTTTATTATGCACTTTTATATTATTTTTGGGACTAACCAATTAACCGAAGGCCTAGTGCAAATTGCTATTTTTTTTGCCTATTTCAGTGTTTCGCAGAAAAGGAATATTAAATGGAATCCAAATGGAATGAAACCTTCGGGAGAGTTATTTCTGGAACAAACGCAATCTAGGAGACTTGGAGTGGACGTAAAGGAAGGAACGAGGAAGCCACGAAGCAGGAGGGCGCGCCCAGGGGGGCAAGCGCGCCCCCACCCTCGTGGGCCCCGCATGGCTTCACCGACCTACTTCTTTCGCCTATATATACTCATATACCCTGAAAACATCCGAGAGTACCACAAAACCATATTTCCACCGCCGCAACCTTCTGTACCCGTGAGATCCCATCTTGGGGCCTTTTCTGGCGCTCCGCCGGAGGGGGAATCGATCACGGAGGGCTTTTGCATCAAAACCATAGCCTCTCCGATGATGTGTGAGTAGTTTACCACAGACCTTCGGGTCCATAGTATTTAGCTAGATGGCTTCTTCTCTCTCTTTGGATCTGAATACAAAGTTCTCCTCGATCTTCTTGGAGAACTATTCGATGTAATTCTTTTTGCGGTGTGTTTGTCGAGATCCGATGAATTGTGGGTTTATGATCACGATTATATGAACAATATTTGTTTCTTCTCTGAATTCTTATATGCATGATTTAAAAATCTTTGCACGTCTCTTCGAATTATTAGTTTGGTTTGGCCTACTAGATTGATCTTTCTTGCAATGGGAGAAGTGCTTAGCTTTGGGTTCAATGTTGCGGTGTCCTTTCCCAGTGACAGCAGGGGGCAGCATGGTACGTATTGTATTGTTGCCATCGAGGATAAAAAGATGGGGTTTATATCATATTGCTTGACTTTATCCCTCTACATCATGTCATCTTGCCTAATGCGTTACTCTGTTGTTATGAACTTAATACTCTAGATGCATGCTGGATAGCGGTCGATGTGTGGAGTAATAGTAGTAGATGCAGAATCATTTCGGTCTACTTGTCACGCACGTGATGCCTATATACATGATCATGCCTAGATATTCTCATAACTATGCACTTTTCTATCAATTGCTCGACAGTAATTTGTTCATCCACCGTAAATTATGCTATCTTGAGAGAAGCCACTAGTGAAACCTATGGCCCCCGGTCTATTTTCCATCATATTAATCTCCCGCTAACGTGCTATCTCTGTCGCCGTTTATGTTGCAATCTTTACTTTTCAATCTATACAAGAAAAATACCAAAAATATTTATCTTATTATCTTTATCATATCTCACTTTTGCAAGTGGTCGTGAAGGGATTGACAACCCCTTTATCGCTTGGTTGCAAGGTTCTTGATTGTTTGTGCAGGTACGAGGGACTTGCGTGTAGTCTCCTACTGGATTGATACCTTGGTTCTTAAAAACTCAGGGAAATACTTACGCTACTTTGCTGCATCACCCTTTCCTCTTCAAGGGAAATCCAACGCATGCTCAAGAGGTAGCAGAAACCGCCTTAGCTCTACTTCCCCAGCTCACTACGTCGCTGCATGTGCATCATTTTCTACCTCTCAGCCCCTCTCGATCGGATGGTCCAACGTCACCTATTTTTTTCTTCTATTGTTAGAGGTAAAGCTACTTCATGGAGTCGAATCTTGTACTTGGTTTAAACAATAAATAAAGTGGGGGTGGGGGAATTTAGTATGTACATTGGACTTGGTACAAACATGAAGGAAAGGGGGTGAAAGTAGTACAGACTGGTCATCCAACCGGTCTCTTGGTGGAAAAGGGAAATATTGGGGTAATGCTGTACACAGTGGTATGACCAGGACTAGATTTGCTATCCACACATAGGAGTAGGTGGCTAGAGTGAACAAAAATGGGACCAACCCAGATATGTTTCTTGGACGTTTGTTTCTCGGGGCAATAAACTCTGAATCACCACTTTATGCCCCTGTTTAGGTACATGGTGCTGGACTGTTGGTGCACCCACTGTCCCAAGCCCTTATACCAAATATTTAGTTGTTCTTAATCTAATGCCCTTGGTAAAATGAAGCCATGCCACTGTTATAAGCCATGACAAGTTTAGCCAAATGTTTTTGCCTGTAATTGTTTAAGACTCTGACTGTTTCCATTGTAGCTTTTTCTGCAAACAGGGATATCCATTTCACCAGGTTGCTGTTGTGACCTTTTGGTGCACTGCACAATACACTTCTTAAAAGAAGTGACTTTTGTACTGTTTAACTGGACTGTCAGAATGGAACAGTTGATTCATTTCAGTGGAACTGCACAAAGGGAGATATGTGTTCCAATCCTCATCATCCATATTGTTGCCATAACCTTCCTTTAGGTAAGAATGATATTTAATGCATGTGTTCATCTCTATTTTGCGACTCCCATAAGAAAATAATGCTATTGTTTACTAGTACACTTGTACTCCCTCACTGACAAAACCAATTCAGAAATAGAAGGCCAATCATGTACTTGATTTCACCAACTGGTGAGGAGAAAGAGAAATAGAGCATGAAGAGGAAGAAGAAGAAGAATAAACAGTGCCAAGTTGATCTTGCTGAAGCCAGAGGCCTCAGTCGAGGCCATTCAAGGGCTCCGGCAACGTCTACTTTACATGTGAGACGTTCCTCCAGGGAGCCCTTCCACTTCTGATGTCTCTCCTGCAAGGTCACTTAATTAATTAGGAGTACTTAAGTACCACTAATTTATAGCTGCCTAATTTCCCTGTCAGAGTTAAAAAAATCTTTAGTAGCTCCTTATGGTGAATCATGTACGTGTGTATGTTTGTCTATGGAGGTGAATCATGTGGTGGAGCAAGGAGGGAATATTATTAGTGTCATGACATAATAGTGCTATTCTTTTGCATGTCAATTTATTGCTTTGTTGAATTTGCGGTTGCATCGGTGTGTCAAGTTGCTGGTCTTAGCATCTAGTCCTTTAGAGTTTCGAGTTCTGTTCACAAGTTATCACGCCACCACCACACCATCGTTATCACCACTGCCATATACCACCATCGTCATCGGCGCTGCCATATACCACCATCGTTATCGCCACTGTCATACACCACATATCCACCGCCATCACGCTAAGCCGAGTCCACCTCCATCACAGATTCCCCACCAGTCCGTGTTTCACCGCCCTGCATATATCTGCCACCAGTCCGAGTTTCCACCAGATTCATCTCCGCCACCAGTCCTAGTCCGAGTCCATTAATTGTTGCTTTGTTTTTTATGTCTAGATCACGCCATACTCCGAGTCATGACTAAGTCAGACTCCCGAAATTCCGTGCTACCCGCAGTAGAAAAATAGTTCCAGTTTCGAAAAAAAACTAAGTCTGGAAAATTCTGGCTAGGTAGTTTTTAGGCCATTTGTAGATTTTTTCGAAAAAAAATTGTTGCGGAGCAAAAAAAAAGAGGAAAAAAAAGTGAAAAAAAGTGCAAAAAGAAAGAGAAAAAATTTAGAGTGTGCTCCTCCCTTGTTTACGTGCAGCGCTGTGATTTTGTTAGTGTTCTAGGCTCGCGTCTCTAGCACGGTCTAGCCTAGGACCAGCAAAATACCGTCGTTGAGCGTTTATTCAACTTTGCATCTCTGAATTGATTATTGCTGACCCTTTTTGCTACCATATTATAAACCTTTCCAGCTCCACATACATCTACGTCGTGCGTTTGACTCTCCCTGGTAATCGCTCTATCCAAGCTTTGACAGTTTTGACTACAACGGTTGCCGATCACCACCCGCTGCTTGGTAAGAACTGGTCAGAATTTGAGATTTGCTTGACGGATATGTGACGCCCCACCACCACCATTTTCTAGTAGTCTGTAGGATCATATTCTTGTGTGTTTCTATTGGTGCTAACCATGGCAAGATGACAAGCAACGAGATTGACTGGGAGAACATGACGACGAAGGAGCTTCATGATAAATTTCAGCAAATGTTGAGTCAACGGGTGGAAGACGTGATGGCCAACTTTAGAAAGGCACTGGAGAGGATTGTTGTGTTGAGAAGACAATTGGCACCAAGTTGGATAAGATAACTGGCTTTGAGAAGACATTCGAAACAAAGCTCGATACCAAATTTAATGAAGTGCTTCCGCGTCTTCCACGACCACCACCGGCTGCACCTGCCGCACCTCTGCCACAACAACAACAACAACAACAACAACAACAACAACAACAACAACAACAACAACAACTACCTCCACGTCGCGAAACAGCCCTCCACCGAACGAGCCGTGTCCCTCTTGAGCCTGGCCAACCTGTTGGTGCTGCTGTTGATACTTCTGTGGCTCCTGCTGCTGATGAGGAGGAGGATGATTATGCAGGAGATTACGAGGATGAGGTTGATCAAAATCAGAACTACGTGCAACAACCAGCACCAGGTCGTCCACATGCAAATAGTCGCAATGGTAGGTCTGCATTACCAGCTCAGGTATGAGATCATGACCATCTTCCTAAACTGAAATTGAATATTCCACCATTTGAGGGTAGATATGTTCCTGATATATATCTTTAATTGGGAGTTAGAAACCGAACAACGTTTTACATGTTTAGAATAACCCGAGGAGAGACGTGTTGCTGCTGCACATTGTGCTTTCACTAGTTTTGCTTGTGTGTGGTGGTGTGAACATCGTAGATTATATCCGAATAATATTCCAACTACTTGGGCTGCTTTGAAAACTGCTATGCATACTCGTTGGGTTCGACCATATTATCAACGTGAATTACTTCAAAAATTACAGCGTTTAAGATAAGGAAAAATTCTGTAGAGGAATATTATCAAGAATTACAAACTAGCATGATTAGATGTGGTATTGTTGAGGATAATGAAGCTATGCTTGCACGTTTTATGGGTGGATTAAATAGAGAGATTCAGACCATTCTAGAGTATAAGGAGTATAATAATATCACTCGTTTATTCCATCTTGCTTGTAAAGCTTAACGTGAAGTGCAGGATCGACATGCATTGGCCCGAACTAAGTTTGCTACAGGTCGACCTTCATCATGGACACCACATGCATCCTCTACTTCCACTGCACCATCACCTCCATCAGGTGCCATCTCCAACCATGATACAAGAAAGCAGGCACAACCACCACTATCTGCCAAGAGCACACCTGCCGGGCCTGCACAGAGCTCTTCTTCTTCCATGGCACCAACAGGGCACACAAGTGATATTATTTGTCGTCGTTGTAAGGGAAGAGGTCATTATGCGAGAGAATGCAAATCTCAGCGTGTGATGATTGCTACTGAGGATGGTGAGTATGAGTCCACTAGTGACTATGATGAGGAGACTTTGGCTCTTATTACGCGTGAAGAACACGGTGGAGATGATTATGATCATGAGACGCAATACATGGCTCCTGAAGATGCTGACAGGTATTAATGTTTGGTTGCTCAACGTGTTTTGAGTGTGCAGGTTACACAAGCTGAGCAAAATCAGAGGTATAATTTGTTCCATACAAAGGGAGTTGTGAAGGAACGTTCTATTCGCGTCATCATAGATGGAGGGAGCTGCAACAACTTGGCTGGCATGAAGATGGTGGAGAAGCTATCTCTCACCACATGACCACATCCACATCTTTACTACATCCAATGGTTAAACAACAGCGGCAAGGTTAAGGTAACACGTACTGTTCGTGTGCATTTTAGTATCTCTACATTTGTTGATTATGTTGATTGTGATGTGGTACCTATGCAAGCATGTTCCTTATTACTTGGTAGACCATGGCAATTTGATAAAATATTTGTACACCATGGTAGAAACAATCAGTATACACTTGTTCATAAGGATAAAAATATTACTTTGCTTCCTATGACTCCTGATTCCATTTTGAAAGATGATATTAATAGAGCTAATAAAGCAAAATTGGAGAAAAAAAGAGTGAAATCAGATTGTGGCAAAACAATTTGTGCAACAGATGAAGCCTAATAATAAACCATCTAGTGTTGCTTCTGAAATTAAATTGAGAAGTGCATGTTTACTTGCAACCAAATCAGATATTTGTGAGCTAGATTTTACAAATCTGTTTGCTATGCTTTTGTGTGCAAAGAGGCATTATTTTCATTCGAGAATGTGCCTTCCTCTTTGCCCCCTACTGTCACTAACATTTTGCAGGAGTTCGCTAACGTCTTCCCACAAGACGTGCCACCGGGATTACCACCTATTAGAGGGATTGAGCATCAAATTGACTTAATTCCCGGTGCATCGCTACCCAACCGTGCACCGTATTGTACCAATCCAGAGGAGATGAAGGAGATTATGCGTCAAGTACAAGAGCTGCTCGACAAAGGTTATATACACAAATCTCTTAGTCCTTGTGTTGTTCCTATTATGCTAGTGCGTAAAAAGGATGGTACGTCGCGTATGTGTGTTGATTGTAGAGGCATTAATAATATTACTATTCGTTATCGTCATCCTATTCCTAGGCTAGATGATATGCTTGATGAATTGAGTGGCTCTACAATATTCTCCAAAGTTGATTTGCGTAGTGGATATCATCAAATTCGTATGAAATTGGGAGATGAATGGAAAACAATATTTAAAACTATGTTTGGTTTGTATGAGTGGTTAGTCATGCCTTTTGGGTTAACTAATGCACCTAGTACTTTCATGAGACTAATGAATGAAGTTTTACGTGCTTTCATTGGGCGATTTGTGGTAGTCTATTTTGATGATATACTGATTTATAGCAAATCTTTGGAAGAACATTTGGAACATTTACGTGCTGTTTTTATTGCTCTACGTGATGCACGTTTGTTTAGTAACCTTGGGAAGTGCACCTTTTGCACCGACCGAGTATCTTTTATTGGCTATGTTGTTACTCCACAGGGAATTGAAGTTGATAAAGCCAAGATTGAAGCTATTGAGAGTTGGCCAAAGCCCAAAACGGTCACACAAGTGAGGAGTTTTCTTGGACTCGCTGGTTTCTATAGGCGTTTTGTGAGAGATTTTAGCACCATTGCTCCACCTCTCAATGAGCTTACAAAGAAGGATGTGCCTTTTGTTTGGGGTACCGCACAGGAAGAAGCCTTCACGGTATTGAAAGATAAGTTGACACATGCTCCTTTACTCCAACTTCTGATTTTAATAAGACTTTTGAGCTTGAATGTGATGCTAGTGGGATTGGATTAGGAGGTGTGTTATTACAAGATGGCAAACCTGTTGCATACTTTTCTGAAAAATTGAGTGGGCCTAGTATGAATTATTCTACTTATGATAAAGAATTATATGCTCTTGTTCGGACTTTAGAAACATGGCAACATTATTTATGGCCCAAAGAATTTGTTATACATTCTGATCATGAATCTTTGAAACATATTAAAAGTCAAGCTAAACTGAATCATAGACATGCTAAATGGGTTGAATTCATTGAGACATTCCCTTATGTCATTAAACACAAGAAGGGCTACATTAGCAGCTCAGGTATGAGATCATGACCATCTTTCAAAACTGAAATTGAATATTCCACCATTTGAGGGTAGATATGTTCCTGATACATATCTTACTTGGGAGTTAGAAACCGAACAACATTTTACATGTTTAGAATATCCCGAGGAGAGAAGTGTTGCTGCTGCACTTTGTGCTTTCACTAGTTTTGTTTGTGTATGGTGGTCTGAACATCATAGATGATATCCGAATAATATTCCAACTACTTGGGCTGCTTTGAAAACTGCTATGCGTACTCGTTGGGTTCCACCATATTATCAACGTGAATTACTTCAAAAATTGCAGCGTTTAAGAAAAGGAAAAAATTCTCTAGAGGAATATTATCAGGAATTACAAACTGGCATGATTAGATGTGGTATTGTTGAGGATACTGAAGCCATGCTTGCACGTTTTATGGGTGGATTCAATAGAGAGATTCAGACCATTCTAGAGTATAAGGAGTATAATAATATCACTCATTTATTCCATCTTGCTTGTAAAGCTGAACGTGAAGTGCAGGATCGACAGGCATTGGCGCAAACTAACTTTTATGCAGGTCGACCTTCATCATGGACACCACGTGCATCTTCTAACTCCACTGCACCATCACCTCCATCAGGTGCCACCTCCAACCGTGATACAAGAAAGCAGGCACAACCACAACTATCTGCCAAGAGCACACCTGCCGGGCCTGCATAGAGCTCTTCTTCTTCCATGGCATCAACAGGGCACACAAGTGATATTATTTGTCGTCGTTGTAAGGGAAGCGGTCATTATGCGAGAGAATGCAAATCTCAGCGTGTGATGATTGCTACTGAGGATGGTGGGTATGAGTCGGCTACTGACTATGATGAGGAGATTTTGGCTCTTATTACACGTGAAGAACACGGTGGAGATGATTCTGATCATGAGACGCAATACATGGCTCCTGAAGATGCTGAAAGGTATGAATGTTTAGTTGCTCAACGTGTTTTGAGTGTGCAGGATACACAAGCTGAGCAAAATCAGAGGCATAATTTGTTCCATACAAAGGGAGTTGTGAAGGAACGTTCTATTCGCTTCATCATAGATGGAGGGAGCTGCAACAACTTGGCTAGCATGGAGATGGTGGAAAAGCTATCTCTCACCACAAGACCAGATCCACATCCTTACTACATCCAATGGTTCAACAACAGTGGCAAGGTTAAGGTAACACGTACTGTTCGTGTGCATTTTGTATCTCTACATATGTTGATTATGTTGATTGTGATGTGGTACCTATGCAAGCATGTTCCTTATTACTTGGTAGACCATGGCAATTTGATAAAAATTCTGTACACCATGGTAGAATCAATCAGTATACTCTTGTTCATAAGGATAAAAATATTACTTTACTTCCTATGACTCCTGATTCCATTTTGAAAGATGATATTAATAGAGCTAATAAAGCAAAACAGGAGAAAAATAAGAGTGAAAATCAGATTGTGGCAAAAGAATTTGAGCAACAAATGAAGCCTAATAATAAACCATCTAGTGTTGCTTCTGAAATTAAATTGAGAAGTGCATGTTTACTAGCCACCAAATCTGATATTGATGTGCTAGATTTTAGCAAATTTGTTTGCTATGCTTTTGTCTGCAAAGAGGCATTATTTTCATTCGAGGACGTGCCTTCCTCTTTGCCCCCTGCTGTCACTAACATTTTGCAGGAGTTTGCTGACGTCTTCCCACAAGACGTGCCACCAGGATTACCACCTATTCGAGGGATTGAGCATCAAATTGACTTAATTCCCGGTGCATCGCTACCCAACCGTGCACCATACCGTACCAATCCAGAGGAGACAAAGGAGATTATGCGTCAAGTACAGGAGCTACTCGACAAAGGTTATATACGCGAATCTCTTAGTCCTTGTGTTGTTCCTATTATACTAGTGCATAAAAAGGATGGTACGTCGCGTATGTGTGTATGTGTGTAGATTGTAGAGGCATTAATAATATTACTATTCGTTATCGTCATCCTCTTCCTAGGCTAGATGATATGCTTGATGAACTGAGTGGCTCTACAGTATTCTCCATAGTTCATTTGCGTAGTGGATACCATCAAATTCGTATGAAATTGGGAGATGAATGGAAAACATCATTTAAAACTAAGTTTGGTTTATATGAGTGGTTAGTCATGCCTTTTGGGTTAACTAATGCACCTAGTACTTTCATGGGACTAATGAACGAAGTTTTATGTGCTTTCATTGGACGATTTGTAGTAGTCTATTTTGTTGATACTGATTTATAGCAAATCTTTGGAATAACATTTGGAACATTTACGTGCTGTTTTTATTGCTCTATGTAATGCACGTTTGTTTGGTAACCTTGGGAAGTGCACCTTTTTCACCGACCGAGTATCTTTTCTTGGCTATGTTGTTACTCGACAGGGAATTGAAGTTCATAAAGCCAAGATTGAAGCTATTGAGAGTTGGCGCAGCCCAAAACGGTCACACAAGTGAGGAGCTTTCTTGGACTCGCTGGTTTCTATAGGCGTTTTGTGAGAGATTTTAGCACCATTGCTGCACCTCTCAATGAGCTTACAAAGAAGGATGTGCCTTTTGTTTGGGGTACTGCATAGGAAGAAGCCTTCACGGTATTGAAAGATAAGTTGACACATGCTCCTTTACTCCAACTTCCTGATTTATTAAGACTTTTGAGCTTGAATGTGATGCTAGTGGAATTGGTTTAGGAGGTGTGTTATTACAAGATGGCAAACCTGTTGCATACTTTTCTGAAAAATTGAGTGGGCCTAGTATGAATTATTCTACTTATGATAAAGAATTATATGCTCTTGTTCGGACTTTAGAAACATGGCAACATTATTTATGGCCCAAAGAATTTGTTATACATTCTGATCATGAATCTTTGAAACATATTAAAAGTCAAGCTAAACTGAATCATAGACATGCTAAATGGGTTGAATTCATTGAGACATTCCCTTATGTCATTAAACACAAGAAGGGTAAAGAAAATGTTATTGGTGATGCATTGTCTCGTCGCTATACTATGGTTTCACAACTTGACTTCCAAATATTTGGTTTGGGGACCATCAAAGATCAATATGTGCATGATGCTGATTTTAAAGATGTAATGCAAATTGTAAAGAAGGAAGAACGTGGAACAAGTTCGTTGTTAATGATGGATATGGGTTTATTGCTAACAAGCTATGCATTCCAGCTAGCTCCGTTCGTCTTTTGTTGTTGCAGGAGGCGCATGGAGGAGGATTAATGGGACACTTTGACGTGAAGAAGACGGAGGACGTACTTGCTAGACATTTCTTTTGGCCAAAGATGGGACGGGATGTTGAGCGTTTTGTTGCATGTTGCACTACATGTCAAAAAGCTAAGTCACGACTCAATCCTCGTGGTTTATATATTCTATGATGCTGTCAATCCTCATGGAGGATATATCTATGGAGTTTGTTTTAGGTTTACCCCAAACAAAGAAGGGGAGGGACAGCATATTTGTTGTCATGGATAGATTCTCGAAAATGGCACACTTTATACCATGTCATAAAATCGATGATGCTGTCAATGTTGTTGATTTGTTCTATCGTGAAATTATTCACTTGCATGGTGTGCCAAATACTATTGTTTCAGATCGCGATACTAAATTTCTTAGCCACTTTTGGAGATGTTTATGGGCTAAGTTGGGGACTAAACTGCTTTTTAGTACTACATGTCATCCCCATACTGATGGACAAACTGAAGTAGTCAATAGAACATTGTCTACCATGCTTAGGGCTGTTTTGAAGAATAACAAGAAAATGTGGGAAGAATGCTTGCCTCATATTGAATTTGCTTATAATCGTTCATTGCATTCTACTACTAAGATGTGCCCTTTTGAAATTGTGTATGGTTTCCTACCTCGTGCACCTATTGATTTGTTGCCTCTTCCATCTTCGGAGAAGGTTAATTTTGATGCTAAACAACGTGCTAAATTGATTTTAAAAATGCATGAGTTAACTAAGGAGAACATTGAGCGTATGAATGCTAAATATAAACTTGCTAGAGATAAGGGTAGAAAACATGTTGTGTTTGCACCTGGAGATCTTGTTTGGTTACATTTGCGGAAGGATAGATTTCCTGATTTGCGCAAATCAAAGCTAATGCCACGTGTTGATGGTCCTTTTAAGGTGTTAGAGAAAATAAATGATAATGCATATAAACTTGAGCTGCCTGCAGATTTTGGGGTTATTCCCACTTTTAACATTGCAGATTTGAAGCCTTATTTGGGTGAGGAAGATGAGCTTCCGTCGAGGACGACTTCATTTCAAGAAGGGGAGGATGATGAGGACATCAATACCATTGTTACACCCACAGCCCCTGCTGCTATACATACTGGACCAATCACTAGAGCTCGCGAACGCCAATTAAATTATCAGGTACTTTCGTTTCTTGGTAATGATTGTAATGTTCATGAGAATATGATGCTGCCTAAATTGGATACATTTTTTTGCTTACAAATGAAGGGCCTGTCATGGATAAGAGGGATGTACACTGGAGCAAGACCAAGCATGCAGATGATGGCATCCGCGAGGGGAACAAGAACGGAGTTACAAGTGATGACTTCAGGACTTTGAAGCCACCATAATGAGTGCATGAAGCCTTGGACAAAATATACAAGATTCCACTTCATAATATTCGTCCATAGGCTATTCTAGGTGCTGCGTCACCTTATTATTGGGCCAGGCCCATGTAATTTCGAAATACATAAGTATAGGCTGTTTTTAGAGTCCGTATGTGTGGGGAAACAAGAGATAGGGTTTGTTTCGGACCCCTTCCCCAAGGGCCACGAAATTCCCCGCTCTTCCTCCATATATACAGCCCTTAGGGCACTGTTTAGACTTTGGGTTTTTTTTAGATTAAACATTCGCCATAGCTGCAACTTCGCGTACTTCGTTTGTGTTCAACGACCAGACAAAGGCATCACAGAACCCCACCTTCATTAATAAAGCTTTCCTCTTGTATTCACAATATCTAGATTGCAATCTCAGTTTCTTCCTTATTCTTCGTTTGCTCGCAGGAAAACAGACCCTCATGGTCAGGTTCGTCATGCTCCGGCGGGGTCAATAACCCTCGGAAGTTGGTTTAGCGATTGCTAAGGCGCGATGTCTTCGCACGTTCGTAGTCGGATCGTCAAAGTCGACTCCCACAGAAAACGAAAGTTATCTCATTGAAACATTGGGACACCTTCGCCTCTATCACTGATTAAATAAACAAGTACCTCTCTTTAAGCAAGACTACTATCTTGCTAACTTTACCCATTAAGATAATGAGGGTGCTTCTATTTGTTAGTGTATGTTTCATCAACTAGTCCCACCATTACAGTAATCTCACTCTCTCAATATATGTGCAAACAGGGATGCTCGATTTTGGTGGAACTGCACAAAAACTTTGGGTGCTTCATTGCCTCTACAGCTTCCTTCCTTTCCTATCAGTCGCTAATCTGGGCTTGCATTCTTCCTTTGCTGTCAGTCGCTTGGCTTATCTCGGCTTCCTGTCAAAGGAAATAGTAATTGAGATGCTACCTCACACAGGTTGGTACTGGTCTTTATCCTGATTATTGTGCTTGTCATATGTATTGTTAATTTCGTATTGTGCTACTATTTGCCGATTTCATAAAGGAGTAACTTGAAGCTTGAACTCGCAGGCAAATCATTACATTGGGTGATTTCAGTAGAACTGCACAAAAAGATCAGATGGACAGGTACTTATGCTGCTGTTATGTACTCCAAAGTTCACTCAGACAAGCACCGATGTTGATAAGAAGAAGTGCCTATATTCATTCGAGTATCAACCGGCGTCAACCATTTGTCAACTCCAGGTATTAGGAGAGTGAACGCCAAAAATATTGCTTGGCGCATAGCCTAGAAAAATGTAGTCCAGTCTTTGGTCCCAACTTGTGCCTTTTGGTTATCGGCACATATGGTAGCGAACTGTATGGCATGGAGTCTAAAGATTCCAGACAAGTTGGTTGACGCGTATATTCATCTGGCACTTAATCAGTCTGCACGCCACGGATGCTCCATTTCAGTTGAACTGCACAAAAATTTGGGTGGTTCATTTTCTCAACCGCCTCCTTTCTTGTCTGCAATGTAGAATTTTGGCGAGCTACAGGACCAAGATGAGACAGTAAACTAGTTAGATGAAAGTAGTGGCCAAGTTGTTCAAACCTCCCTCGGCACGAGGCCACTATTTGAGGATAAACCTACAAGAAAGTTCAGATTGTCCGTGCTACCTCTTATGTACTCGAAAGTTTACTCGTACAAGCATTAATTTTATCAAGAAGTACCTCCGACTGAACACCATTTACCAGTCTGTACCCTAGGTAATTAAAGTTCATCCATGGATGATATTGGTTGTGATCTCAATCATTTGGATGCATAAACATACTAAACATGTGTATATCTGAATCTTTTTGTGAATTATCTATGAATATTGTCGTGTGATCTATCAATCATTTGGATGCATAGACATGCTGAACTTGTGTATATATGAATCTTTTGAGTTGTTGATTGTGAATGTTGGCTATGAATATGAACGTGTCCTGTGAACCTGAGTTTGATATGAATGTTTACCTTTTCTGTTGTACTTGTGTGTGAACTTGTTGGTATGCCTACTGTGGGATTTGTGACGTGTGGGTGTCAATGGCACACCTTCTTCCCGAGAAGAATTGCACCTGCTTTGTTAGGGTAGCAACGGCGCATCAGCCCTTTTTAATCTTTTTGCTCTGTCTTCCCCCTCCCCTGCTCAATCCCTGCCGTAATGTTTTCGGCCTCAAAACAAACATAGTACTGCGTTGTTTTTGGGGCTTGGTGAAAAATCGAGTGCTGGTTTCTGTAGGTTGGCCTGCCCAGCAAGTGGGCAGCTGGTCCACCATGGACTGGGAGGCTAAAAATACAAGTTGTCTGATGCAGAGGCAAGTAAAAAACGCCATTGAGAGCCATCCACTGAAGAAAAAAATTGCTCCTGATGTGCTTCTTCAGTCGCGCTGTCGGCCCCCTCTTTAATCCAGTTCGATAGGGGATCTAGCCGGTATCATGTTTTTCTAGAGGGCGAACAAGTATCAGCTAGGCCTAGGTTTTGTTTTTTAACATGCGTAGCCCACAACATACGGAGACAGTGGTTTCAACTTATTTTTTGAGGTCCATACCGCCCTATGGGCTTTTTCTTAAAGATCGGCAACCCAATGTATTTTTCTTAATAAAACGCAGATCTCTGTTCTATTTATCTATATATAAGAATAATAATGCTGTCTCCAATTTATGTTTTCCCTTCTAACCACATTATATATATTTATATTATTACTATTATCGTATATTTCATAGAGACTTATATATACATTATAAAAACATCCCACATGTTATTAATTTATAGAAGTAAATGTTTAACAGAAGTTGGGAAGGAAAATCCTGGTTGTTTTTGACTCACAGGCAAGGAATATCCTGGTGATTGCGTACAAAAGCTTGCGAAGATTTTAAGGACCAATGTAATAATAACGCGCTCATTTTTATTTTTAGCAATAACTCGCTAATTTGTTCATTTTATATATAAAAAATGTGTCGCTCCGGTTTATTTTTGATATTAATTGCTCCTTCTAACCTAACATTATATATAGAACGAGCCCAGCTAATTCGTGTATTTCAAGAAAGTGCAAATGGGCTGGGATTTCTTAGAAAATATAAATGGGCCGCATTGACGTGAAATTATTTGTTCACCCAGCCCAGCAAATGGACAAAACATGGGTTAAATATATTCCACATTTTTGCAGGCTGACATGTGGGCCAATAGTTCGAAGCCTACGCAGGGCGTTGTCAACTTGGTCAACAAATGATTATGACATCCACAGCCATTGGATTTATATCCAACTGCCGGCATGCACATTCAATCTCTCGTCTTCTTCCTCCAGCGTCGCCGGGACCGCCTGGTCCGGCCTCCGGCAGCTAGCGGCTCTGCTTAGCACGCATCACTGTGAAGCGCTACCCCACCACCGACTAGGCTATCCCTCCACCCCTCCACACCTCCTGTTATTCTCCACCGACTGTAGCCCCACGCCGCACCAGAACCAGTTATAACCCTTCTCCTCGTCTCAATCTGCGACTCCACTGCCGCGTCTTCCCATCTCCGGGTCGTTCCCGTCCGGGGCCTCGCCGTCGTCCACCGCCTTGCTGCGCTCGGTGCAGTGTGGTCAACAAACGAGAGTCATCGGAAGAGGACTGTACATGGAGAGCCTGACGGCTGGAACCCACGAGGTCCATGGTCGCATGCAAGGAAAGTTCCTCCTTATTAAGCTGGAAAAAATGTTTCCTCCCCCTAACAGCTGGGACCCACCGGTTGTAACTTCGCACGAAAGGAAGCGCCTCCTTGTTATGCGAAAAAATATTCCTCCCGTTCACACCTGGGACCCGTCAGATTTGGTGGCTGACTTGTGGGCCTACTAAGCGGACGTGTACGCAGGGCTTTGTCAACTTAATCAACAAATGATTCTAGCAGCTGGACCGTTGGATGTTAATCCAACAGCCGTGCTCCTTCTTCAACCTCTGTTCTTGCCCCATTCTCCCGTGGGCGGCACCGCGGTAGTGCTGTCGCGCACCCGAACCAGTCAAGTTTCCCACTCCTCTCCATCTGCGACTCCACTGCGGCGTCCTCCCCATCTCCGGGCCGTTCCAGTCTGGGGCCTCGCCGTCGTCCAGCGGCCTTGGTGCGCTCGGCACGGTGTGGTCAATGTGGTCAACAACCGAGAGTCATCGGAAGATGACTGTACGTGAGAGGCTGACAGTGGGGACGCACCACGCCCATGGACGCATGCATGCAACGACATCCTTTTTACCCTGAAAAATAATGCTTTCTCCCTTGACTGCTGGGACCCACCAGCTACATCTTCGCATGCAAGGAAGTGCGTCCATATTATGGGCGAAAAAAATGATTCGCCCCCTGACTGCTGGGACCCACCAGCTACATCTTCGCACGCAAGGAAGTTCCTGACAGTTGGGACCCACCTGGTCGAAGCATACGTAGCGTTGTCATTCTGGTCGCGAATGTGTACCTACATACTGGTCGATCGGTCTGTCTGCAGGCTGCAGCGATGAACCGTGGCCGTGTAAAGAAGGGCATGTATCGTAGTAGAGGCGCGCACATAGCATGTACACGTACGTACAGCGGCCAGGGTGCAAGAAAGTAAATACGGCCACATACGTACATACCTACGGGGTCTCGAACGCCTACTCGCGCATACGTACGGCCAGGGCTCGTGTACATGGCTGGGTCGGAACGGAGAAACTGCGTCTTCGTTGTGTTCATGGGGAGCCAACCGGTTGGGTCGGAACAGAATGTGTCGTTGTGTTCAACTGGAGCCAACCGGCTTGGATGGAACAGCCGATGGAAACGAGGCCTGGCATACCGCAGAATGAAGGAAACGACCATGTGTTCGACCGGCGACGGTCGAAACAGGATCCTGTTCATCGGGAGGGGTCTGGCGTATCGCAAAACGGAGGAAACGGACTTCTGTTGGACCTCCTACAGTCGAAACAGGGTCCAGTTAACCGGGAGGGGTGTGGCGTACAGCAAAACGGAGGAAACGGACTTGTGTTGGAGTGCTACGGTCGAAACGGGGGTTCTGTTCATCCGGAGGTGTGTGGCGTACCGCAAAACGGGACTCCACGGGATACTATACATCTCCATCCTCGACCTCCTCCAGCCTCCATGGGCTACTGTTCATCCATCGTCAACCTCCTCCAGCCTCCACCTGCGACTGTTCATCCACGGGCTCCTATTCATCTAGCCTCCACCGCGCGCTCCTCCACCGGCTACTGTTCAACCAGCCCTCTCCATGGGGGTCCTGTTCAACCACCCCACCACGGGCTACTGTTCAGCTAGCCCTTCACCGGCTATTGTTCAACCAGCCCTCCACCAGCTACTGTTCAACCAGCCCTCCACGGGGTCCTGTTCATCCACTGGCTCGATCGATCGGGGTACTGTTCATCCAGCGGCAACGGCCTCTACTACCACGGGTTCCTGTTCATCCAACCCCCACCGGGAACTGTTCATCTAAACCCCCCAACAACGCTCACTGTTCATCCAGAGGTAGCATCGATCGGCTTCAGTTAGCAGCAGTAGCGAAGGAATCAGTCGGCTTTAGTTAACAGCAAGGGATCGATCGCTCGGGTTCAGTGTAACGCGTAGCCTGCAGCGCAATCGCTCGGGTTCAGTTAGAGCCCAACGCCTCGCACCCACGCGCGTACGTGTACGAGAGAAACGTGCATCGCTCGGCCCCCGACCACCCACCGTAACCGGGAACTCCCCGATATTTTTCGCGCCCTCGCTTCTACCACGGCTTTTTCCGTCATGGACGGCCCAAAGAATGTCATGCAGCTGCGTCTCCAGCCCGCCCAGGACGAAAAACCCATTTTCTGTCATGATTTTTTGTCATAGAAGTAGGACTCCACCACATCTATGATGATACCGGGTTTGCCACAATTATCGTCATAGAAGTGTCATAAGTATGACAGGAAAAAAATTCGTTCGGCCCAAAATGTCACGGATGTGCCTTTTTTGTAGTCTGAGCGCCCGCGCGTGAGGAAGAAAGTTGCGAGGAGGTCCAGCGGCCGCAAGAAGATGCTCCTGCACTCCCAGCACCACCACGTCAAGACCGCGCGCCACCTGTGGCAGTGGCGCGTGAGCGCCAAGATCAGGCTCCACCTCCGCAATGGGCTCCAGTGACCACGGCGGGCGGCCGCGCCTTCACTCCCGAGCTTCACAGCGTCGTCTGGCCGGAGAAGTACAAGCCTGACCTGCCTCCACGATACGACGGCACCCCCGACCCTGCCGAGTTCCTGCAGCTCTACGAGCTGAGCATCGAGGCGGCCAACGGCGATGAGAAGGTCATGGAGAACTGGTTTCCCATGGCTCTCAAGGATGGCGCTCGCTCGTGGCTCCTGAACCTCCCCGCGGGATCGATCTCCTCCTGAGCGAAATGCGCGAGCGTTTCATCGCCAACTTCCAGGGCACTCGCGACCGCCCGCCTGCTGCGAGTGACCTGCGGCGCATTAAGCAGCAGCCTGGGGAGACCTTGCAGAAGTACATTCAGCGCTTCAACAACGTCCGCCTCAAGATTCCCAAGGTGTCGGACGAGGCCATCATTTCAGCATTCTCTGATGGCGTCTGCGACGTCAAGATGAAGGAGGAGCTCACCATACACGAGGCCCTATGCACGGCTCTGGAGAGGTTTAACATGGCGACCAAGTGTGCTAGAGCTGAGGATGGACGCCTCTCCCTCCTCGAGCTCCCAGCAGCCGACCCAGAAGACAAGAAGGCCAAGGCCAAGGACGTGAAGCGCAAGGGGGCAGCCGTACTCGCAGCTGAACCAGAGATTAGGCACTGCTGCGACCACCCAGAATCATCCAAGGGCAACCGCCCATTCCGCGTCTTCCACAACGTACACAACCACAACACAATGACTGTCAGGAGCTCAGGGCCATCCGCGATGGGCGCCTCGGTCGTCGCCCCGAGCACAATGATCAAGGATACGGCCACGGAGGAAGCCGAAGTGGAGGACGCTGGGACGACTGCGGCCCACGTCAGGAGTGGCGTGACCAGCCTCGTGAGGACCGCTGGCAGGGCCAGCCTCACGAGGGCGCTTGGAGAGATCAGCCTCGTGAGGACCGACCTCAGGGCAACGCCGGCCTCCCTCCATTTCCACCTCCAACAAGAAGGAACGACGACCACCACCAGGACGAAGGGGCCGGGGGCTTCCAGGAGCCTCGTGCTATCGCCTGCATCATGGGTGACGCTCAGGCCCCAGCCTCTCAATGCATCTTCAAGAAGTTCGCCCGTGAGGTGAACACGGTCCTCCCCAGGCTCGAGGCCACGCGTCCGCTCAGGTGGTCCAAGTGCACCATCACCTTCAGCTCGTTCGACCAGCTCAAGTGCGCGGCAACTGCCGGCGCCCTCCCGATGCTTTGCTCGCCTGTCATCAGCAACATCCTCATCACTAAGACCCTCATCGATTGTGGTGCGGGGCTAGATGTTCTTTCCATCGAGACGTTCGACCGCCTCCAAGTGCCCTATGATCAGCTGCAGCCCACCAAGCCTTTCTCAGGAGTGACCGACGGCTCCACCACCCCGATAGAGCAGATCCGCCTCCCTGTCACCTTCGGCCAGCGCGACCGCACTGAGCTCATCGACTTCGACGTCACCCACATCCGCCTTCTGTACAATCCCATCCTCAGGTATCCAGCCCTGGCCAAGTTCATGGCGGTGACTCATCATGGTTACAATGTCCTCAAGATGCTAGGTAACCGCGACATCATCATGATCTCCTGTGAGGAGAAGGACGCAGTGTGCTCTCTCGAGCGCACCTACCAAGCTGCTGCGGTCGAGAACCCAGATGACGAAGGCACCATCTACCCTCCTGAGGCCGTCCCCATGAAGAAGAAGCAACTGCTCCGCCAAGAGCCTCAGGAGAGCGGTGTCTCCAGCGGCACACACCTCAGGACCTGTGCCCACGGATGGGGCGCCTCCCTCTCTCGCATAGGAAGGCGCGCCTGGCGCCCCTCTCAGGCTGAGCTCGGGGGCTCTCTTCTGGAGGGCCTCTGACTTAGCCAATTTCACGAGGGAGGCGCTCGGGCACCACGTGGAGGCGTGCTTCAGCACGCGTTTCCCCCACGAGGGCACAAGGCATGGGGTGCCAGGTGCTCAGGAGTTCATCACCAAGGCAACCGAGGAGCTTCACAAGGTGTAACACCCCCAATGTCATGCTACAGTAATCCCATGTTAATGATGCCATGTCACCATGTTACTGTTTCTAATCTTCACTTTATCCAAATCACAATTCAAATTCAAATCTATTCTAAAGTCAAAAATTCATATTTGTCAGACATGAAATCTAAAATGTTCATCTTGTGGCAAATAATCATCTGTTAATATTGGTGGTGAACCAACATTTTTGCAAGGTATTTAAATGGCATAAACCAATTAAAGCAGTGGCTAAAACAATAGATTAAATTCCTTTTCAATTTATAAAACTGGCAAACTTTTTCAAGGTGCTAGTGGCATAATTTTGCAAAGTCATTAGTGGCTAAAAGAAAATGCAAAAGCTGCAAAAAAATATAAAAAAAGAACCCCCTTGCCCCTGGGCCTGAGGCCCAGCCGGCCAGGCCCAACTCCCCTCCCCGGTCGCTCTCCTTTCCCTCCTGTTCCCCTGGTACGCGCCGCTACAAGGGTTCGTCCCCGCCAGACCACGTCGCCGGCCGCGCCGCGGGGTAGGATAAGGATGCCACCGCAGCCCTCGGCCTCATCCTCGCTCCCCATCGCATCTCCCCTCTTCCTTCTCCTTTTGCCGACGCATGTCGTCGCCGATCTTCTTGCACGGCCACGGCGACCGTTGACCCCGAGCCTCACCTCCGTGTCCGAGAGCTCCGCTACGGTCGCCCACATCGACTACGCCGAGCCGTTCGAGCTGAGAAGCCCCAGCGCCGGCGCCAGCGTCGTCTTCCTCCTCGAATCCCTACCGCCGTTCAACGACAAATCCGGCGCCAGCAAGCCTCCTCGAGCCCGCTGCCCTCCCCTACCGGACCACAGTGAGCTCCCACTCCCCCTCGTCCCTTTGGATTCGATCCCCGTGCCCCCTAGCCTCTCCCCCGCCGTAGCAGTAGTTCGCCGCCGGCGTCCGCATCACCGCCGCGGCCACCACTGCTCATGCTCGCGCCCGAGCACAACAACGTGCTCCTGGGTCTCCCAGGAGTCCAACGCGACCGCCTGCGCCTTCGCTCGTGCCCCCAGTCACCGTTCTCGTTGAACCCGTGATCCAGCCGCCGCCTCCGCCGCTCACCGGCCACCACTGGACGCGGCGCTGAGAGCTCGTTCGAATGAGCCTAGCCCCGCTCCTCCCCGAGCCCTGTACGCGTTCTCCGGCGAGATCCGAGCCGCGCCGCCACGTTTGGCGTCGCCGGCGTTGAGCCGCCAGCCACCGCCAATGTGGCACACCTGGGGCCACCCCAGGGTCGCTGCTAGTGGGCCCCACGGGGCCCAGTTGACCGGGTTGACCCAGTCAACTGCTGACTGGGCAGCCCCAGCCACTGACGTGCGAGCCCCACCGCTTAAATCCTCTAATGAAAATGTTTTAATAATTAAGAATAATTAGTTTAGCTAATTAGTCTATGACAGGTGGGGCCTTCCTGCTAAATAACTCTGTTTAGTTAGTTTTAAACTTCTGTTAGTCCACTGTCTATGACAGGTGGGACCCACTGGTCAGTTTGACCTGGTCAGCCGTCCTGTTGACTGATGGCGTCATGGTGATGTCATGCTGACGTAGTATTTCTTTTCTGATAAATTCATAATTCCAGAATATTGTTTAACCTTTGAAAATTCATAGAAATTAGACCGTAACTCCGATGAAAATGTTTTCTATATGAAAGTTGCTCCGAAAAATGAGGCGAACCGAAATACCTGCCAGATGCCTCTAACTATCTGAACATGGGACATTTCCCCTCCGGTCATCTGTCCGACATAGGTCCGAAACCGGGAATACATTCCCGGTTGAATTTCCCCTTCACCTATACCGTGTAGCCGTACGTTAGGTCACACTTGGCACAGCATATTGCCACGTTATGCTATGTTTGCTTTATATTTACTATTTCTTCCCCCTCTTCTCTCCGGTAGACCCCGAGACCGATGCCGCCCCTGTGATCGACTACGTCGACGACGACCCCTCCTTGCGAGAGCAACCAGGCAAGCCCCCCTTTGATCATCCCAATATCGCTCATTCCATTCTCTCATGCTTCCATTATATTTAGCTACTGCAATTGATTGCTCCTATTCTGATGCATAGCCTGCTTTTGTAACCTGCTTATTGTTACCTACCTGCTTATCCTAAACTGCTTAGTATAGGTTGGTTAGTGATCCATTAGTGACCCCACCTTGTCCTTGTTGCCCCTGCTTCATCATTGAAGACTTGATCAACAGGATCGAAGACCAGGACCCGGCACCGCACATCACTTTCCCCTTAGTTGCTCGACACTACTGGGTTACTATCGAGTGCCGAGGGTGAGACCTCTAATGCACTTCTGATGTTAACCCTGTAGTGTAGCTATTCAGTCGTGGTCATCGAGGGTGATTCCGCCTTAACCACTTCCGATACGACTCTGTCGTGCAACCCCTCAAGTGTGAACCTCGGGGGTGATTCCTCTTACGTTCACCTTGATGATTACATCGAGTGTAATTCACCGCGGGTGATTCCTTGGCTTTTCCCCTTGATGTTTGGACACACGGTTACTATGGTTACTATGACTTTACACTGAACCCTGTTACTAAAGACGGGTCGGCCCCGAGGGGTACCCATGCGAGCATATTTGTGAGTGATGAGGAGTCGGGTTGACCTGGAGGGTGCCCGCGAGATAATTACGGGGCATGGTCGGGCATTCCTAGCCCTTGCCGCAAGTCCTCGAGATGGGGCAACGGGGTCACATCTTTCGTGAGTCTCCGCTTGTTACCGCTCATTCCTAATCCACTACGATTTGGATATTTGATCCGAGGGGCCTCTGGCCTGATAGCACTAACCATCACGTGGGCATAGTATGGGCGTTCTGCGTCGTATGCATCAGCCGAAGATTAATAGACGTCAGCGACTGAGCGGCGTGCGCCGGGTTGGACTGTGTAAGCAGCTGCCTTGGTGAAGGAGGTAGCTAGGTCTGCTCACCGGCCGCGTACGCAACGTGCAGGAGTTCCCGGGGAGATGGCCCATGACCCCTGGGGGCATAGGTTTAGTCAGGCGTGCTGACCTCTCTATTAAGCCTAGGTCGGGTTGCGGCGTATTGTTTGGACGAGGCCGGGCATGACCCAGGAAAGTGTGTCCGGCTGGAGTTAATCGAGCGTGGTGGGTAAGTTGGTGCACCCCTGCAGGGCAGAAAACATCTATTGGTAGCCTGTCCTACGGTAACGGAGACTTGGAGTTGTATCCCGATTGATACAACTAGAAGTGGATACTTGTGATGAGAATTGGATTGTGATGAGAAATGGATAGTATGGCTCTGGGATTGCTTTCTCGCAGGGAGTCGAGAAAGGATCTCTGGCCGAGGTTGATAACACTACTACTACTTTACATTATGTTGATCTGTACTCTTCTAATGCTGCAAGACCGCGGAAGATGTTGAAGATGCTAGTCTTCGATAGGCTAGGCTTTCCCCTTCTCTTCTGGCATTCTACAGTCCAGTCCACAGATACAACCCATTTCATTGATATCGATGCATATGTAGTATAGATCCTTGCTTGCGAGTACTTTGGATGAGTACTCATGGTTGCTTTGCTCCCACTTTTCCCCCTTTCTTCTTCTTTCCGATTGATGCAACCAGATGTTGGAGCCCAGGAGCCAGATGCCACCGCCGATGCCTACTACTACGTGGAGACCGCCGACGACCAGGAGTAGTTAGGAGGCTCCCAGGCAGGAGGCCTTGCCTTTTCGATCGTTGTTGCTTTTGTGCTAGCCTTCTTAAGGCAAACTTGTCTAACTTATGTTTGTACTCAGATATTGTTGCTTCCACTGACTCTTGTGTATTCGAGCTTATGTATTCGAGCCCTCGAGGCCCATGGCTTGAAATATAAAGCTTGTATCTTTAATTTGTGTCTAGATTTGTGTTGTGATATCTTCCCGTGAGATCTTGATCTTGATCGTTCACATTTGCGTGTATGATTAGTGTACGATTGAATCGAGGGCGTCACAAGTTGGTATCAGAGCCGACTGCCTGTAGGTAGCCCCCTTTCCAACTCTTTGGCCGAATTCGAGTCTAGTCACTACAAAAACTTTTACTAACATGGCTGTGTGTCTTACGGGCCCACGTCGCCATTGGGTGGAATTAGGATCTTTTACTCCTCGTCTATACTCTGGAACTCTGATCTGTCTTCTATGCGGGTTAAATAATTTTGCTAACTCTAACACTAGGTTCTCATAACCACTTCCTCCCGGAGAGCTCCTTCAATATAGATGATCATCTGCTACATCAGAAGACTCTGAAGATACTTCTCGATGTATCCCGAGACCCTGTGTCCACTGCCTTGCAATTTCTAACCACCGATAATCCCCGTGAATAACATCCTTGCCGCTTGTACCTTCATACCCAGTTGCTCCTGTTATTACAAGATGTACTCTCCGTTCTTTCGAGAATCCTTTGTGCCTTCTGCTTTGCGGCTTCTTTTTGCACTGCGGATAATTCACTTAACCGGGGTCTGTTCATCCCCAGTTGTTCATACGCTTTCCCAAAATACTTGGAAATACTATTTGATCTTCCAAAAATCCTCTGCAGCCTATTGCTCTTGATTCTCCTTGCCTGCTTGCATTAGGATTAATTCCAAATGTTTAGCAATATTCTTTAAAATTCTTTGTGATTGTCACTCTGTTCCTATGGATTCAACGTATGAGCGAATACTCGCAATCATTAATTAATCATTGGAAATTTTCTTTCCGACTCAGACATCCTTCTAGATATGAGCTGGTTCTTGCCCAATCCATATTTGACCAGGTGCAACTCTAAGTCTATTCAACTTACTCATCTTCTGATCAGAGCCTCTGCTTCTGTTCCCCCGAATTGGAAATCATAATTCCTTTGCATTTAAGCTTTGGAATTATCAGATATTTCCAAAATCCGATGCCTTTGCATTATTTCTTCTTCTGGTTGAATACACATCAGCTCCGTTGTGGATCGCCGGATCCATTATTGGATTATCATCCGACAATGTCCTTCATATTCAAAGAACCTCGTGAAGTTTTTCCCTGATAGAAAATACCTTCGGTAAATTGTATCATCTGCTTTGACTCCGATACTCTGCTTTTGAACTCGTATATTTTGCTTGGTTGATGGTTGTATAGATTCGTAAAAATGCCCCGATGGGTTGAACTTATGCCTTCCATAATCCGTGTGAACCCGAGAGATCTCACGAGTCTTACTCTTCTGGTACTTCGCCAGATAAATCTTCCGCGCTACAATTTCTTCAAAAATGAGGAGAGAATGAAAGGTTATGCATTGAAGAAGTGGGAGTCGACCTTGAACTTTGTGTTCATGCCCATGGACCCTATGTAGAACTTATCATGGAAGCTGCTCGTCAAAATAATTATTTCCTTGGTACAAGTTCGACTTGTATCTATGAATTGATCCTTTACAATCGTGGTTCCGACCATAGTTCCTCCTTGACTCCATTTCCCGGATCAGTTAAAATACTTTACCTCTGCAGATCATTTCACCTGTCCAACCTCTACTCCGATTTGCCTTCTGGTATTACCCCTAGTACTTGTTACTGGGAAGTTTAATAATCTATCACATCATTCCTAGCCTGGCCGGCTATATCGTTATCATGCTAAATTTTAAATTTGCTACCTGGTCCTTCCCGGAGCAGAATTTTCGACGATGAGCTAAGCTTACGTCGATCTTCCTCATCATATCATTTCACCCTGAACAACAAGCTTGATTTCAAGTTTGTATCATACCCGTGGTTCCAATAAATTTTCGCTTCATCATTCCTTTGACTTGATGTCATCGTTGATTGATTACATCTTCATGAAATTTCTCGACAAATGTGTCGTGATCATCATCAACATTCTGAGCTGTTCTAGGATATTAATTAAATTCATGATGAGAAATACCATCCTTGCCCCTCGATGATTTGTGTTAGCATCGACAACATTTAGGCCTTCACCCCAACACAAACTTGTTCATATAATTTTGGAAACACATCCTTCGTGACATGTCGATGGATGCTGCTGAACCCATCGGCCACCTCCTCGTCTTTTCCTTGATAAAATATCATGAGATGTTCTAAAAATTCCCGATGGATCCTATGTGTTCCCAAGGTCCGACCTTTACCTGATGACCATGTCAATACTATCCCGAAGCATGGTTGTGGTACTCCGAACATCATTAAGAACCTTGGAAGTGCAATGCTAAATCTTCTCGTTCAATTACCCTCACACCGTTGTATGGGTAATATCATGATTCTACCCTCGCCCCATTATCTAAATGCTTTTGAACTTGTTGTCCTATCATGTATATCCTGCTCCGCTTTTCCTTGGGAAGGATATACTCCCAACCCTTATGTGTAAACACATCTTCCTTTCCATTGGACTGTTTGATCTGATAATCATATTTGTCCTTTCCAGTGGTTTGTTTAACTTTTCTTGTGATCTATATGATATAAGCAGAAATAAATCCCTGCTTATAAAACACCCCGATGTACAACCTTGTCAGTGAGACCCTGTTACTATTGTTGATGACATTCTGGTAACCACCGAGGGATGAAAACTTTGCCTATTGGTCCGCCTCATCTTAACGAGTAGGAAAATGGTTCTCTTCGTCCCTCGCCCTTGGTACCAACGTTGTTGCCAACATAACTGACCGGCTATCCTCCGAAATGCCTTGCTACCATGACCGTGCAATATGTCAACGTCCTTCCTACTTTTGAATCACAAGGTGGGCCCATAACCCACAGTTCCACAGGATCGAAACCTGACTCTCCTGTACATCCTTGATTTTGAAGTATCCTTTGCATTTGCCTTCGTTTTTAATTCATGAGCCACCCTTCGAGAGATGATCTATACCCGATACTCTGAACCCCCTTCTCACACGCTGTTCAGGTATCGATCGTTGGTTCATTTGCTTGAAACTACTATTGTGCCTTCTTATTTCTTCTCTCGATGTTCGAGAGATACCTCTGCCACATTTCCTGAAATGTTCACCAGATAATTAACCCTATAAGGGTCAGTTCTCCCGAAGTTACTCTTTACTTCCCCACATAAATCTCGGGACGAGATTTCTTGTAGTGGAGGAGATTTGTAACACCCCCAATGTCATGCTACAGTAATCCCATGTTAATGGTGCCATGTCACCATGTTACTGTTGCTAATCTTCACTTTATCCAAATCACAATTCAAATTCAAATCTATTCTAAAGAAAAAAATTCATATTTGTCAGACATGAAATCTAAAATGTTCATCTTGTGGCAAATAATCATTTATTAATATTGGTGGTGAACCAACATTTTTGCAAGGTATTTAAATGGCGTAAACCAATTAAAGAAGTGGCTAAAACAATAGATTAAATGCCTTTTCAATTTACAAAACTGGCAAACTTTTTCAAGGAGGCTCACAATCTTTTTGTGGCAGTGCACAATCATTCTTGAATTTTTTTTGGCTAGTGGCATAGTTTTGCAAAGTCATTAGTGGCTAAAAGAAAATGCAAAAGCTGCAAAGAAACAGAAAAAAGGAACCCCCCTTGCCCCTGGGCCTAAGGCGCAGCCGGCCAGGCCCAGCTCCCCTCCCCGGTCGCTCTCCTTTCCCTCCTGTTCCCCTAGTACACGCCGCTACAGGGGTTCGTCTCCGCCGGACCACGTCGCCGGCCGCGCCGCGGGGTAGGATAAGGATGCCACCGCAGCCCTCGGCCTCATCCTCGCCCCAGATGCGCCTCACCCACTCCCCCTCGCTCCCCATCGCATCTCCCCTCTTCCTTCCCCTTCTGCCGACGCATGTCGTCGCCGATCTTCTCGCATCGCCACGGCGACCGTTGACCCCGAGCCTCACCGCCGTGTCCGAGAGCTCCACTACGGTCGCCCACATCGACTACGTCGAGCCGTTCAAGCTGAGGAGCCCCAGCGCCGGTGCCAGTGTCGTCTTCCTCCTCGAATCCCCGCCGCCGTTCGACGACAAATCCGGCGCCAGCAAGCCTCCTCGAGCCCGCTGCCCTCCCCTACCGGACCACAGTGAGCTCCCGATCCCCCTCGTCCCTTTGGATTCGATCCCCGTGCCCCCTAGCCTCTCCCCCGCCATAGCAGTAGCTCGCTGCCACCGTCCGCATCACCGCCACGGCCACCGCTGCTCATGCTCGCGTTCGAGCAGAACAACGTGCTCCTGGGTCTCCCAGGAGTCCAACACGACCGCCTGCGCCTCCGCTCGTGCCCCCAGTAACCGTTCCCGTTGAACCCGTGATCCAGCCGCTCACCGGCGCCGATTCCGGCCAAGTCCGGCGATGCTACGGCCACCACTGGGCGCGGCGCTGAGAGCTCATTCAAGTGAGCCTAGCCCCGCTCCTCCCCGAGCCCTGTACGCGTTCTCCGGCGAGATCCGAGCCGCGCCGCCGCGTTTGGCATCACCGGCGTTGAGCCACCGGCCACCGCCAACATGGCACACCTGGGGCCACCCCAGGGTCGCTGCCAGCGGGCCCCACGGGCCCTAGTTGACCGGGGTGACCCAGCCAACTGCTGACTGGGCAGCCCGAGCCACTGACGTGCGGGCCCCACCGCTTAAATCCTCTAATGAAAATGTTTTAATAATTAAAACTAATTAGTTTAGCTAATTAGTCTATGACAAGTGGGGCCTTCCAGCTAAATAACTCTATTTAGTTAGTTTTAAACTTCTGTTAGTCCACTGTCTATGACAGGTGGGTCCCACTGGTCAGTTTGACCTGGTCAGCCGTCCTGTTGACTGCTGACGTCATGGTGATGTCATGCTGACGTAGTAATTCTTTTCTGATAAATTAATAATTCTAGAATATTGTTTAAACTTTGAAAATTCATAGAAATTAAACCGTAACTCCGATGAAAATGTTTTCTATATGAAAGTTTCTTAGAAAAACGAGGCGAACCCGAATACGCTACCCACATACCTGTCAAATGCCTCTAACTATCTGTACATGGAACATTTCCCCTCCGGTCATCTGTCTGACAAAGGTCCGGAACCGGGAATACATTCCCGGTTGAATTTTCCCTTCACCTATATCATGTAGCCATACGTTAGGTCACACCCGGCACAACATATTGCCACGTTATGCTTTGTGATGCTATGTTTGCTTTATATTTACTATTTCTTCCCCCTCTTCTCTCCGGTAGACCTCGAGACCGATGTCGCCCAAGTGATCAACTACGTCGATGATGACCCCTCCTTGCCAGAGCAACCAGGCAAGCCCCCCCTTTGATCATCCCGATATCGCCCATTCCATTCTCTCATGCTCGCATTAGATTTTGCTACTGTAATTGATTGCTCCTATTCTGATGCATAGCCTGCTTTTGTAAACTGCTTATTATTACCTACCTGCTTATCCTAAACTACTCAGTATATGTTGGCTAGTGATCCATCAGTGACCCCCACCTTGTCCTTGTTGCCCCTGCTTCATCATTGAAGACCCGATCAACGAGATCGAAGACCAGGCCCCAGCACCGCACATCACTTTCCCCTTAGTTGCTCGACACTACTGGGTTACTATCGAGTGCCGAGGGTGAGACCTCTACAACACTTCTGATATTAAGCCTGTAGTGTAGCTATTCGTTCGTGGTCATCGAGGGTGATTCCGCCTTCACCACTTCTGATACGACTCTGTCGTGCAACGCCTCAAGTGTGAACCTCGGGGGTGATTCCTCTTACGTTCACCTTGATGATTACATCGAGTGGAATTCACCGGGGGTGATTCCTTGGGTTTTCCCCTTGATGTTTGGACACACGGTTACTATGGTTACTATGACTATACACTGAACCCTGTTACTAAAGACGGGTCGGCCCTGAGGGGTACCCGCGCGAGCATATTTGCGAGTGATGAGGAGTCGGGCTGACCTGGAGGGTGCCCGCGAGATAATTACGGGGCGTGGCCGGGCATTCCTAGTCCTTGCCGCAAGTCCTCGAGACGGGGCAACGGGGTCACATCTTTCGTGAGTCTCCGCTTGTTACCGCTCATTCCTAATCCACTACGATTTGGATATTTGATCCGAGGGGCCTCTGGCCTGATAGCACTAACCATCACGTGGGCATAGTATGGGCGTTCTGCATCCTATGCATCAGCCGAAGCTTAATAGACGTCAGCGACTAAGCGGCGCGCGCCGGGTTGGACTACGTAAGCACCTGCCTTTGTGAAGGAGGTAGCTAGGTCAGCTCATCGGCCGCGTACGCAACATGCAGGAGTTCCCGGGGAGATGGCCCATGACCCCTGGGGGCATAGGTTTAGTCTGGCGTGCTGACCTCTCCATTAAGCCTAGGTCAGGTTGCGGCGTATTGTTTGGCCGAGGCCGGGCATGACCCAGAAAAGTGTGTCCGGTCGGAGTTAATCTAGCATGGTGGGTAAGTTGGTGCACCCCTGCAAGGAAGAAAACATCTATCGATAGCCTGTCCTACGGTAACGGACACTCGGAGTTGTATCCCGGTCGATACAACTAGAACTGGATACTTGTGATGAGAATTGGATTGTGATGAGAAATGGATAGAATGGCTCTGGGATTGCTTTCTCGTAGGGAGTCGAGAAAGGATCTCTGGCCGAGGTTGATGACACTACTACTACTTTACATTATGATGATCTGTACTCTTCTAATGCTGCAATGCCGCGGAAGATGTTGAAGATGCTAGTCTTTGATAGGGTAGGCTTTCCCCTTCTCTTCTGGCATTCTGCAGTCCAGTCCACAGATACAACCCATTTCATTGATACCGATGCATATGTAGTATACATCCTTGCTTGCGAGTACTTTGGATGAGTACTCACGGTTGCTTTGCTCCCCCTTTTCCCCCTTTCTTCTTCTTTCCGATTGATGCAACTAGATGTCGGAGCCCAGGAGCCAGATGCCACCGCCGATGCCTACTACTACGTGGAGACCGCCGACGACCAGGAGTAGTTAGGAGGCTCCCAGGCAGGAGGCCTTGCCTTTTCGATCGTTGTTGCTTTTGTGCTAGCCGTCTTAAGGCAAACTTGTCTAACTTATGTCTGTACTCAGATATTGTTGCTTCCGCTGACTCTTGTGTATTCGAGCTTATGTATTCGAGCCCACGAGGCCCCTGGCTTGTAATATAAAGCTTGTATTTTTAATTTGTGTCTAGAGTTGTGTTGTGATATCTTCCCGTGAGTCCTTGATCTTGATCGTACACATTTGCGTGTATGATTAGTGTACGATTGAATCGATGGCATCACACGAGGCGAGGGCCATGCGCGGTGACCGCTGCCCACCACCCGGCGCGGCTCCTTGTCCTGGCGAGGACAACGAGCTACGTGTCTCCGTCAACATTCCAGGGCTCAACAGGTGCGCATCCCAAGAGCGCTTCTGGCCATCGCGTGTTGGCCGGTGTGAGGGCCCCCCTCACAGCTACGTTTGCATGCCCTTCGGCCTGCCAAACACGGCTACCACCTTCCAGCACCACCCGTGGAGCGTTCTGGCGGCTCAGGAGGTGATAGAGGCGAAAGGTGTCTCGTCTTTTGATGAGATGGTGGCTATCGTTTTGGAGGAAGTCGACTTTGACGATCTGACTACGAATGTGCGATGACATCGCGACTTAGCAATCGCTAAACCAACTCCGAGAGGTTATTGACCACGCCGGATCACGATCAACCTGACCACGAAGGTCTGTTTCCTGCAGGCAAACGAAGAACAAGGAAGAAACTAAGATTGCAATCTGGATATTGCGAATATAAGAGGAAAGCTTTATTTATGAATGTGGTGTTCCGTGACACCTTTGTCTGGTCGTTGAACACAAACGAAGTACGCGAAGTTGCAGCTATGGCGAACTTTAATCTAAACAAAACCCAAAGTCTAAACGGTGCCCTAAGGGCTGTATATATGGAGGAAGAGGGGGGGGGGAATTTCGTGGCCCTTGGGGAAGGGGTCCTAAACCAACCCTATCTCTTGTTTCCCCACGCATACGGACTCTAAAAACAGCCTATACTTATGTATTTCGAAATTACATGGGCCTGGCCCAATAATAAGGTGATGCAACACCTAGAATAGCCCCTGGACGAAATTTATTAAGTGGCATCTTGTATATTTCGTGCAAGGCTTCATGCACTCCTTATGGTGGCTTCAAAGTCCTAAAATCATGACTTGTAAATCCGTTCTAGTTCCCCTTGCGCATGCCATCAACTCCATGCTTGTTCTTGCTCCAATGTTCATCCTTCTCCAATCTAGGACCTTCATTTGTAAGCAAAACAAATGTATCCAATTTAGGCAGCATCATATTCTCATGAACATTAGAATCATTACCAAGAAACAAAAGTACCTGGTAATTTAATTGGCGTGCGCGAGCTCTAGTAATTGGTCCAGTATATGTAACAGTAGGGGTTGTGGGTGTAACAATGGTATTGATGTCCTCATCATCCTCCCCTTCTTGAAATGAAGTCATCCTCGATGGAAGCTCATCTTGCTCACCCAAATAAGGCTTCAAATATGCAATGTTAAAAGTGGGACTAACCCCAAAATCTGGAGGTAGCTCAAGTTTATATGCATTATCATTTATTTTCTCTAACACCTTAAAAGGACCAGCAGCACGTGGCATTAGCTTTGATTTGCGCAAATTGGGAAATCTATCCTTACACAAATGTAACCAAACAAGATCTCCAGGTGCAAACACAACATGTTTTCTACCCTTATCTCCCGCAAGTTTATATGTAGCATTCATACGCTCAATGTTTTCCTTAGCTAACTCATGCATTTTTAAAATCAATTCAGCACGTTGTTTAGCTTCAAAATTAACCTTCTCCGAAGATGGAAGAGGCAACAAATCAATATGTGCACGAGGTAGGAAACCATACACAATTTCAAAAGTGCACATCTTAGTAGTAGAATGCAATGAACGATTATAAGCAAATTCAATATGAGGCAAGCATTCTTCCCACATTTTCTTGTTATTCTTCAAAACAGCCCTAAGCATGGTAGACAATGTTCTATTGACTACTTCAGTTTGTCCATCAGTTTGGGGATGACATGTAGTACTAAAAAGCAGTTTAGTCCCCAACTTAGCCCATAAACATCTCCAAAAGTGGCTAAGAATTTAGTATCATGATATGAAACAATAGTCTTTGGAACACCATGCAAGTGAATAATTTCACAAACGAACAAATCAGCAACATTGACATCATCATCGCCTTTATGACATGGTATTAAGTGTGCCATTTTCGAGAATCTATCCACGACAACAAATATGCTATCCCTCCCCTTCTTTGTTCGAGGTAAACTTAAAAAAAGTCTATAGATATATCCTCCCAAGGAACACTAGGTACAGGCAAAGGCATATATAAACCATGAGGATTGAGTCGACTTAGCATTTTGACATGTAGTGCAGCGAGCAACAAAACGCTCAACATCCCGTCTCATCTTTGGCCAAAACAAATGTGTAGCAAGTACGTCCTCCGTCTTCTTCACGCCAAAGTGTCCCATTAACCCTCCTCCATGCGCCTCCTCCAACAACAAAAGACGAATAGAGCTAGCTGGAATGCATAGCTTGTTAGCACGGAACACAAAGCCATCATTAATAACGAACTTGTTCCATGTTGTACCTTCTGCATTAAATCTTTAAATTCAGCATCATGCACATATTGACCTTTGACGGTCTCCAAACCAAATATTTTAAAGTCAAGTTGTGAAAGCATAGTATAGCGACGAGACAATGCATCAACAATAACATTTTCTTTACCCTTCTTGTGTTTAATGACGTAAGGGAAAGTCTCAATGAATTCAACCCATTTAGCATGTCTACGATTCAGTTTAGCTTGACTTTTAATATGTTTCAAAGATTCATGATCAGAATGTATAACAAATACTTTGGCCCATAAATAATGTTGCCATGTCTCTAATGTCCGAACAAGAGCATATAATTCTTTATCATAAGTAGAATAATTCAGACTAGGCCCACTCAATTTTTCAGAAAATTATGCAACAGGTTTGCCATCTTGTAATAACACACCTCCTAATCCAATTCCACTAGCATCACATTCAAGCTCAAAAAGTCTTATTATAATCAGGAAGTTGGAGTAAAGGAGCATGTGTCAACTTATCTTTCAATACCGTGAAGGCTTCTTCCTGTGCGGTACCCCAAACAAAGGGCACATCCTTCTTTGTAAGTTCATTGAGAGGTGCAGCAATGGTGCTAAAATCTCTCACAAAACGCCTATAGAACCAAGCGAGTCCAAGAAAACTCCTCACTTGTGTGACCGCTTTGGGCTGCGGCCAACTCTCAATCGCTTCAATCTTGGCTTTATCAACTTCAATTCCCTGTGGAGTAACAACATAGCCAAGAAAAGATACTCGGTCGGTGCAAAAGGTGCACTTCCCAAGGTTACCAAACAAATGTGCATCACATAGAGCAATAAAAACAGAACGTAAATGTTCCAAATGTTCTTCCAAAGATTTGCTATAAATCAGTATATCATCAAAATAGACTACCACAAATCGTCCAATGAAAGCACGTAAAACTTCGTTCATTAGTCTCATGAAAGTACTAGGTGCATTAGTTAACCCAAAAGGCATGACTAACCACTCATATAAACCAAACTTAGTTTGAAATGTTGTTTTCCATTCATCTCCCAATTCCATATGAGTTTGATGGTATCCACTACGCAAATCAACTTTGGAGAATATTGTAGAGCCACTCAATTCATCAAGCATATCATCTAGCCTAGGAATAGGATGACAATAATGAATAGTAATATTATTAATGCCTCTACAATCAACACACATACGCGACGTACCATCCTTTTTAGGCACTAGTATAATAGGAACAGCAAAAGGACTAAGAGATTCGCGTATATAACCTTTGTCGAGCAGCTCCTGTACTTGATGCATAATCTCTTTCGTCTCCTCTGGATTGGTACGGTACGGTGCACGGTTGGGTATCGATGCACCGGGAATTAAGTCAATTTGGTGCTCAATCCCTCGAATAGGTGGTAATCTCGATGGCACGTCTTGTGGGAAGACGTCAGCGAACTCCTGCAAAATGTTAGTGACAGCAGGGTGCAAAGAAGAAGGCACGTCCTTGAATGAAAATAATGCTTCTTTGCACAAAAAAGCATAGTAAACAGATTTGCTGAAATCTAGCTCATCAATATCAGATTTTGTGGCAAGTAAACATGCACTTTTCAATTTAATTTCAGAAGCAACACTAGATGGTTTATTATTAGGTTTCATTTGTTGCTCAAATTCTTTTGCCACAATCTGATTTTCACTCTTATTTTTCTCCTGTTTTGCTTTACTAGCACTATTAATATCATCTTTCAAAATGGAATCAGGAGTCATAGCAAGCAAAGTAATATTTTTATCCTTATGAACAAGAGTATACTGATTGTTTCTCCCATGGTGTACAGAAGTTTTATCAAATCGCCATGGTCTACCAAGTAATAAGGAACATGCTTGCATAGGTACCACATCACAATCAACATAATCATCATATGTAGAGACACTAAAATGCACACAAACAGTACGGGTTACCTTAACCTTGCCACTTTTGTTGAACCATTGGATGTAGTAAGGATGTGGATGTGGTCTTGTGGTGAGAGATAGCTTCTCCACCATCTCCATTCTAGCCAAGTTGTTGTAGCTCCCTCCATCTATGATGACGTGAATAGAACGGTCCTTCACAACTCCCTTTGTATGGAACAAATTATGCCTGTGATTTTTCTCAGCTTGTGTAACCTGCACACTCAAAACACGTTGAGCAACCAAACATTAATACATGTCAGCATCTTCAGGAGCCATGTATTGCGTCTCATGATCAGAATCATCTCTACCGTGTTCTTCACGTGTAATAAGAGCCAAAGTCTCCTCATCATAGTCACTAGCAGACTCATACCCACCATCCTACGTACCAATCATCACACGCTGAGATTTGCATTCTCTCACATAATGACCTCTTCCCTTACAACGATGTCAAATAATATCACTTGTGTGCCCTGTTGATGCCATGGAAGAAGAAGAGCTCTGTGCAGGCCCGGCAGGTGTGCTCTTGGCAGATAGTGGTGGTTGTACCTGCTTTCTTGTATCACGGTTGGGGGTGGCACCTGATGGAGGTGATGGTGCAGTGGAAGTAGAGGATGCACGTGGTGTCCATGACGAAGGTCGACATGCAGAAAAGTTAGTTCGCGCCAATGCCTGTCGATCCTGCACTTCACGGTTAGCTTTACAAGCAAGATGGAATAAACGAGTGATATTATTATACTCCTTATACTCTAGAATGGTCTGGATCTCTCTATTTAATCCACCAACAAAACGTGCAAGCATAGCTACATTATCCTCAACAATACCACATCTAATCATGCCAGTTTGTAATTCCTGGTAATATTCCTCTACAGAATTTTTTCCCTGTCTTAAAACGCTGCAATTTTTTAAGTAATTCACGTTGATAATATGGTGGAACCCAACGAGTACGCATAGCAGTTTTCAAAGCACCCCAAGTAGTTGGAATATTATTCGGATATAATCTACGATGTTCAGACCACCACACACAAGCAAAACTAGTGAAAGCACAAAGTGCAGCAGCAACACGTCTCTCCTCGGGATATTCTAAACATGTAAAACGTTGTTCGGTTTCTAACTCCCAAGTAAGATATATATCAGGAACATATCTACCCTCAAATGATGGAATGTTCAATTTCAGTTTAGGAAGATGGTCATGATCTCGTACCTGAGCTGGTAATGCAGCCCTACCATTGCGATTATTTGCATGTGGACGACCGGGTGCTGGTGGTTGAACGTAGTTCTGATTTTGATCAACTTCATCCTCGTAATCTCCCGCATAATCATCCTCCTCCTCATCAGCAGTAGGAGCCACAGAAGTATCAATAGCAGCACCAACAGTTTGGCGAGGCTCAAGAGGGACACGGCTCGCTCGGCGGAGGGCTGTTTCGCGACATGGAGGTAGTCGTTGTTGTTGTTGTGGCAGAGGTGCGGTAGGTGCAGGCGATGGTGGTTGTGGAAGACGCGCAAGCACTTCATCAAATTTCTTATTGAGCTTTGTTTCGAACATCTTCTGAAAGCTAGTTATCTTATCCATGGCCTCCTCAAAATTGTTCAGCACATCTTGCACCTGTTCAGTCATCATTTGCTGAAATTTATCATGCAACTCCTTATTCGTCATGTTCTCCCAGTCAATCTCGTCGGCTTGTGATCCTGGCATGGTTAGCAGCAATAGAAACACACAAGAATATGATCCTATGGACTACTAACAAGTGGTGGTGGTGGTGGGTGTCACAAATCCGTCAAGCAAATCTCAAATTCTTACTAGTTCTTACCCAGAAGCAGGTGGTGATCGGCAACCGATGTAGTCAAAACTCTCAAAGTTTGGATAGAGCGATTACCAGGGAGAATCAAACACACGATGTAGATGTATGTGGAGCTAGGAGGCTTATAATATGGTAGCAAAAAGGGTCAGCAATAATCAATTCAGAGATGCAAAGTTGAATAAACGCTGAACGACGGTACTGTGCTGGTCCTAGGCTAGACCGTGCTAGAGACGCGAGCCTAGAACACTAACAAAATCACGGTGCTGCACGTATACAAGGGAAAAGCACACTCTGGAATTTTTTTTCGCTCTGTTTTTTTTGCGCTCTTTTTTTTGCGCTTCTTTTTTTTGCCAAAAATCACTATAATGGCGAGTGTCTCAAAACTCTTCCCAGGTCAAACTGATAGGAGGGCCCGGCGCCCCTCTCAGGCTGAGCTCGGTGGCTCTCTTCTGGAGGGCCTCTGACTTAGCCAACGTCATGAGGGAGGCGCTCGGGCACCACGTGGAGGCGTGCTTCAGCACGCGTTTCCCCCACGAGGGCACAAGGCATGGGGTGCCAGGTGGTCAGGAGTTCGTCACCAAGGCAACCGACGAGCTTCACGAGGCGAGGGCCATGCGCGGCGAGCGCTGCCCACCACCTGGCGCGGCTCCTTGTCCTGGCGAGGACAACGAGCTGCGCGTCTCCGTCAACATTCCAGGGCTCAACAGGGCCGCATCCCAGGAGCGCTTCTGGCCATCGCGTGTTGGCCGGTGTGAGGGCCCCCTGACAGCTGCGTTCGCATGCCCTTCGGCCTGCCGAACGCGGCTGTCACCTTCCAGCGCCACCTGCGGAGCGTTCTGGCGGCTCAGGAGGTGATAGAGGTGAAAGGTGTCCCGTCTTTCGATGAGATGGTGGCTATCGTTTTGGAGAAAGTCGACTTTGACGATCTGACTACGAACGAGCGAGGATGTCGCGCCTTAGCAATCGCTAAACCAACTCTGAGAGGTTATTGACCACGCCGGAGCATGATCAACCTGACCGCGAAGGTCTGTTTCCTGTACGCAAACGAAGAACAAGCAAGAAACTAAGATTGCAATCTGGATATTGCGAATATAAGAGGAAAGCTTTATTGATCAAGGTGGGGTTCTGTGACGCCTTTGTCTCGTCGTTGAACACAAACGAAGTACGCAAAGTTGCAGCTATGGCGAACTTTAATCTAAACAAAACCCAAAGTCTAAACAGTGCCCTAAGGGCTGTATATATGGAGGAAGAGGGGGGGGGGGAATTTCGTGGCCCTTGGGGAAGGGGTCCGAAACCAACCCTATCTCTTGTTTTCCCACACATACGGACTCTAAAAACAGCCTATACTTATGTATTTCGAAATTACATGGGCCTGGCCCAATAATAAGGTGAAGCAACACCTAGAATAGCCTCTGGACGAAATTTATGAAGTGGCATCTTGTATATTTCGTCCAAGGCTTCATGCACTCCTTATGGTGGCTTCAAAGTCCTGAAATCATAACTTGTAACTCCGTTCTTCTTCCCCTTGCGCATGCCATCAACTCCATGCTTGTTTTTGCTCCAATGTTCATCCTTCTCCAAGCTAGGCCCTTCATTTGTAAGAAAAACAAATGTATCAAATTTAGGCAGCATCATATTCTCATGAACATTAGAATCATTACCAAGAAACAAAAGTACCTGGTAATTTAATTGGCGTGCGCGAGCTCTAGTAATTGGTCCAGTATATGTAACAGTAGGGGTTGTGGGTGTAACAATGGTATAGATGTCCTCATCAGGAGGTCAGGCACGACGCGGTCCTGGCGGAGATGGCGATGGTTCTTTGCGAGCCTCCCGGGCCCCCCGAGTCTCCTGAGGTACAGGACCCAGGTGGCTCGTGAGGGGCGACTCCTTCAGCTCGCGTCTTCAGCTACTTCAACATCTCTTCAGCAATGGTGCCAGGTGACATTTTCCGGTTATTCAGTTGCGGGTGCCCCTCGGGCTGCATCATCCCCAGATCACATGGGCTTGTCCCTGCGATGTGTATCCTTTTGCATCTTTGATTCACTATATTCGGGGCACCCCTTTGTAACACCCCGGATGTAACTTTCCATATTTGTAACTCCAACTCTTGCCATTTTCGGCTTTGTGTTATGATATTCCCTTCGTGGTCGGGTTTTGTCTTTCGTTTTGCATTTTGTTCATGTCATGCATCTCATATCATGTCATCATGTGCATCTCATTTGCATATGTGTTCGTCTCATGCATCCGAGCATTTTCCCCGTTGTCCGTTTTGCAATCCGACACTCCCACATGCACCGGCGCACCCCCTCTGGTCTCTTTTCGTGAGCAGGTGTTAAACGTTCTCGGAATGGACCGAGGTTTGCCAAGTGGCCTTGGTACACCATCGCTAGACCACCTGTCATGTTTCGTTCCATTTGGAGGTCGTTTGATGCTCCAACGGTTAACCGGGTAACCTTAAAGGCCTTTTGTGTGTTGCAGCCAAACCCCCCTCCAAACAGCCCAATAACCCACCTAAGTCACCTACATGCTCTCGGTCGTTCGATCATGATCGTGTGGGCGAAAACCGCACTTCATTTGGAGTCTCCTAGCTCCCTCTACCTATAAATATGTGCTTCCCCTGGATTTTTCGCGCAGACGAAACCCTAGCCCGCTCCCTCTCCGCCGCTAGACGCGTCCGGTCCGCGCAGGACGAAATCAACAACGCCTCCGCACCACTCCCGCGCCGCCACCTGTCACCGCCACCACCCGCCACCGCGCGGCCCGCCGAGCACATCGCCGGCCCGCGGGCCCG
>NC_057799.1:248204354-248213981 GCF_018294505.1 Triticum aestivum
CTCCGCCCGAGCACCGGCCCCGTCCTTCCTCCCCGCTGCCGAGCCCGACCGTCTGCCGCCGCCCGAGCCCATCGCCGGGGACCTCGCCGCTCGGTGCCTCCACGCCATCTCCGGCCGCCCCTCCGGCGACCCCGACCCCGTCGCCGCCGGATCCGGCCTCCCCGGCCCCGTCCCCGACTACTCCGGCCACCGGCGCCTCGGATCCGGCAAGATCCACCGCCGCGTCGGTTTCCGTGCAAACGCGAGGTTGTCCCCGTATTTTCCTCCAAGTCCCGAAGATATCACAATATGTTGCTCTGTTCATCATGGCATATCTCAATGCACACTGCTCCGTTTTGCGCGCATGATATATCGACATGTTCAGCACGAGATGCTCTTCATTTTGTTCCAATAGCCATGCTCGTTTGAGTCCATCTTGATGCCCAAATCTCTGGTGCAGGAGTGCTATATGATGTTTCCTGCTGTTACTTATCAGAACTTGATGTTTTGTTATTTTTGCTGCATTTGATGTGTGCATCTTATGGGCATGAACTCTACAGGTGTTTTGATCTATGCCATGCCATCTTTACATAGGTGTATGCCATGTATTTGTGTGATCTATGTGGTGACTAGCACAAGCATGCAAACTAGGCTTCGTGATGTTTCTGTTTTCAGGGACTTAGAATTTTGCCAAGTCTTTTACCTGCTGTTATTTTGATGCTATGTATCCATGTGTCTATAGTGAGATCCATGCTTCTTTTGGGTATGTTCAATAAAGATGTTTTGTAGATATAGTTGTGCTCTATACATCCATGCCTCTTTTTGCAATTATGGAGTGCCCTAGCATGTCTCGTTCTTGCTCTACTTTTGCTATAAAATGTTCCTGGCAGAATGTTATCATGATATTCAATTTTGCCAAGGTTGTTGTAGTTGATCCATGCATGCTACGAACTTGCTCTTGCCATGGTTAGCTTCATGAACATGCCATCTTGCTGTGGGTATGCTTGTTTTGTCATGAATTTCTTTGTGATGAGTGCATCGAGCTCACAAAGGTGCTTTCATAATTCTGATAATGCCATGCTCTGTTTTCTGCTAAGTCTGAAACCTGTTGACGAAACTTGCTATGTTTACATGGGTGCCATCATATCTTCTGTGCCTTTTTGGCTCATGAGCATTAAGGGACTTTTGTTCTACGCATTTAGTGGATTCATGTTATTCCTTGTTTTGCTATGTTAAGTTCATGTAGCATGTGTTTTGGTTGCTCTGAACATTGCTACCTGATGTTGTTTCAGCCATGTTCATTATTTTCACTGTGTCTGTGAAGCTGATATCTTTTGCACTTTTGCCATGCTTGTTTGAACCTGTTATTGTGTGATCTAGCCGTAGCTCAGTGTTCATCTTTTGTCAAACATCTCTTTTAGATCACTGCCATATGCTTTGTTGCAATGTTGGGGTGCTTTAGAATAGCTATTTGATGTATTCTAAGTGCTGTCCTGCTGTAAATCGCAGAATTATGTCATTTTTGTTTTGCTTGCCATTTGCAAACCGTGCATCCGTTTCCGGTGATCTTTATATCGATTTTGACCGAAATCATCTCATCTTCCCAGTGGCATACTTTGTTTGCCAAGTTGATGCCTTGTTCATCCTTTTTCTTCCGGAGCACGCATATGCATCGCATATCACATCTCGCATATCATGCATGTATTGCATCATGTTGCTTGTGCATTTCCCGTGATTGATTGTGGTTCCATTGCTTGTGTTCTTGCTGTGGGTAGAGCCGGGAGACGAGTTCATGAACGAGGAACCTATTGAGTACGCTTACGAGGATCAAGCTTTCGACAACTCTGAGAACCTTGTAGGCAAGATGACCATACCCTCGAAATCACTTCTATCTTTGCTTTGCTAGTTGTTCGTTCTATTGCTATGCTGCGCTACCTACCACTTGCTATATCATGGCTCCCATATTGCCATGTCAAGCCTCTAACCATCCTTTCCTAGCAAACCGTTGTTTGGCTAAGTTACCGCTTTTGCTCAGCCCTTCTTATAGCATTGCTAGTTGCAGGTGAAGTTGAAGTTGGTTCCATGTTGGAACATGGATATTTTGGAATATTCACTATATCTCTTATTTAATTAATGCATCTATATATTTTGGTAAAGGGTGGAAAGCTCGGCCTTATGCCTGGTGTTTTGTTCCACTCTTGCCGCCCTAGTTTTCCGTCATACCGGTGTTATGTTCCTTGATTTTGCGTTCTTTACGCGGTTGGGCGATTTATGGGACCCCCTTGACAGTTCGCCTTGAATAAAACTCCTCCAGCAAGGCCCAACCTTGGTTTTACAGTTGCCTACCTAAGCCTTTTTCCCTTGGGTTTTCGCGAGCCCGAGGGTCATCTTTATTTTAGACCCCCCCGGGCCAGTGCTCCTTCGAGTGTTGGTATGAACCGAGCTGCCTGCGGGGCCACCTTGGGGGAAACTTGAGGGCTGGTTTTACTCGTAGCTAGTCTCATCCGGTGTTGCCCTGAGAACGAGATATGTGCAGCTCCTATCGAGATTTGTCGGCACATCGGGCGGCTTTGCTGGTCTTGTTTTACCATTGTCGAAATGTTTTGTAAACCGGGATTCCGAGACTGATCGGGTCTTCTCGGGAGAAGGTTTATCCTTCGTTGACCGTGAGAGCTTATAATGGTCTAAGTTGGGACACCCCTGCAGGGTATTATCTTTCGAAAGCCATGCCCACGGTTATGAGGCAGATGGGAATTTGTTAATGTCCGGTTGTAGAGAACTTGACACTCGACTTAATTAAAATACATCAACCGTGTGTGTAGCCGTGATGGTGTCTTTTCGGCGGAGTCCGGGAAGTGAACACGGTTTGAGTTATGCATGAACGTAAGTAGTTTCAGGATCACTTCTTGATCATTTCTAGCTTCGCGACCCTTGCGTTGCTTCTCTTCTCGCTCTCATTTGCGTATGTTAGCCACCATATGCTTAGTGCTTGCTGCAGCTCCACCTCATTACCCCATCCTTTTTCCTACAAGCTTAAATAGTCTTGATCTCGCGGGTGTGAGATTGCTGAGTCCTCGTGACTCACAGATTCTACTAAAACAGTTGCAGGTGCCGACGATACCAATGCAGGTGACGCAACCGAGCTCAAGTGGGAGTTCGACGAGGAACGTGGTCGTTACTATGTTTCGTTTCGTGATGATCAGTAGTGGAGCCCAGTTGGGATGATCAGGGATCTAGCATTTGTGGTTATCTTATTTTCATTTGGATTTGACCGTAGTCGGTCTATGTGTGGATTTTGGATGATGTATGAATTAATTTATGTATTGTGTGAAGTGGCGATCATAAGCCAACTCTCGTTATCCCATTCTTGTTCATTACATGGGATTGTGTGAAGATGACCCTTCTTGCGACAATACCTACAATGCGGTTATGCTTCTAAGTCATGCCTCGAGACGTGGGAGATATAGCCGCATCGTGGGCGTTACAAGTTGGTATCAGAGCCATCCCCGACTTAGGAGCCCCCTGCTTGATCGAATCGCTGACGTTGTTGAGTCTAGAACAAAAATGTTTTGAGTCTTAGGATTATATATATCGGTGAGTAGGATTCTTTTTACTCATCAGTCCCTTCGTCGCTCTGGTGAGGTCTCCTGACGTAGAAGTTTTGACTCTTCTCTCCTCAAATTTCACAAAAAAAAATTTAGGATCACGCGGGTATCTGAGAATCGTTCCGATGGTTTTGTGACGAGAACATTGTTCTTGGTGCCTCCTGACATTTAGGGGTTGTGGTAGTGTCCCGGGGAGTTGAGCTCCAAGGTGTTGTCGTCACAATTTTATCGTTGCAGTTCTGGAATACCTGAGTTTCGCCGACATCGAAAATCTCTTTTATGAAGTTGTTGGTGAGATCACCTCGACGCCACCCAGTACTGGGGCGGGAGTTCAGGAGTATTTCCATAACTCGTATAACGGATGCTTTTCGAAGGTTGAGGTACACGATTCCCGAAGGTTTCTTGGTTATGTGTTGACGGATGGATACAGCTGGATCTAGGGATTGCTAGTTTGGGTGATATATTTTGGGTCCCCTGTATCCCCAACACCAGATTGCATAACCAGAAAGTTTTGGGAGTTTATAGGTGGGATTCAAGTAGCTCTTAGCATTTTCTTCCCGCAGATATTTGGTTTGTGATTGGGTAATCCTTACCACTTATTTGTTCCAGTTGCACCTTGTTATTTCATTCATCAATCTCTTATCAAGTGGCTTCTCACCTTAATGGAAGTGTGACGATTTACTACGGAATTCATTCGTTCATCCTCGTTCGAATGTTTATTGTGAAGACTATATGTTGCAATTTCTATCCGTTGATTCAATTTGCCTATCTGTCTATCAAGATGCTAACGGATGTCACCCTCTTCAGGATGGCTCCGCCAACGCGTCAGAATCCGGAACGCAATGAGGGGAGTCAGGCGAACCCTCCGCCACCACCTCCGCCTCCGGAGGCATGGCAAGCTATCATGGCAGCCACCAACGCCAATGCTCAGATGATTTTGCAACTCTTGCAAGAGCGCACCCAAGGGCAAGGCAACCAAGGAAATCAAGGCCAAGGCAACAATCAGCCTCACTTCGCTACCCTCAACCAGTTCCTCGCAAATCAGCCGAAGTCTTTCAGCTACTGTGCCGAGGCCACAGACGCCGATGATTGGCTCGTGGACATCAACAAGCATTTTGAATGTAGCAATGTCAGGCCTGAGGACTTTGTCAAGTTCGCTTCTTTTCAACTCAAGGATCAAGCTGCCGAGTGGTATCAACAATACAAAGATTCCAAAGCAGGCCGTGTGATTACCTGGGATGATTTCCGCCGAGACTTCAAAGCTCACCACATTCCACAAAGTGTTGTTGAGAGAAAGCGTGAGGAGTTCCGCAATCTCAAGCAAGGCAGCATGTCCGTGTATTAATACAATACTCAGTTTCAGAAACTCGCTCGCTTCGCTAAGCAAGACTTTCCTGACGAAAAGAGCATGATCTATCAATTCAGAGGTGGTCTCAGAGAAGATCTGCAATTACCTCTTGTGCTTTTTGAGCCGACCAAGTATGATGATTTCTACAATATGGCTCTGAAGCAAGAGGCGGCTCAGCTCAAGTGTGAGGCTTCTAAGAAGAGAGTCAGGGACACAGTTCAGTCTTCTTCTTGCTCACTAGTGGCTGCTAAGCAACAGAAGTTCTGGTTGCCTCCTCCTCCTCCGTTTCATCAGCCTTTCCAGCAGAAGAACAAAGGTGGCCATGGATCTTCCCACCCACCCGACCCTGGCTATCAGAACAAGTCTCAGAATCAAGCTCCAAAGTCGAATGCTCTTTATCATCGTCCACTCTCAGAGGTGACTTGCAACAAGTGTCAGCAGAAAGGTCACTATGCTAACAAGTGCTTCAACCAAAGGTGCCTTCCGCCTCCTCCTCCTATGAGATCTTCCAGCAATGCAGTGGTCAAGCATAATCCCAAGTCTGCAAAGGTGAACATGATGAATGCAGCTCAAGCGAAGGAATCTACTGATGTGATAATGGGTAATCTCTTAGTTAATGATATTCCTGCAAAAGTTTTATTTGATACCGGTGCATCACATTCTTTCATGTCATATCCTTTTGCATCGAAGCACAATTTTGACACAGAGGAATTACCTAGAGCAATGCAAGTTATTTCTCCGGCTAAGCGTTTGAGCTCTAGCATGATGGTTCCGAATGTCGGTATCAAGATGGGCGACTAAAAATTTCTGGCTAAACCAATTGTTCTTGGTGACTCTGATATTGATCTAATTCTCGGGATGGACTGGCTTTCTAAGCACAAGGCTCAACTTGATTGTGCTGCCAGGGAAATTCAATTGACACACTCTTCTGAGGATGTGATCATCTATGCCGCTCGTGATGAAACCATTTGGTTGTTTTCTCTCAATGAGAAGGGCGAGTTGGATGCTATTTCTGAAATTCCAGTCGTTTGTGAGTACCAAGACGTCTTTCCAGAAGATCTTTCGGGTATGCCTCCTCACTGGCCAGTTGAGTTCATTACCGATCTAGAGCCTGGCACGGAACCCGTTTGCAAGCGTCCTTACAAGCTTGGGCCCAAGGAGCTGAAAGAATTGAAGAAACAGCTCGATGAACAAGAGCGTCTGGGTCTGATCAGACCGAGTTCATCTCCATGGGGTTGTGGTGTTCTTTTTGTCCAGAAGAAGGATGGCACGGACCGACTTTGTGTCGACTACCGTCCATTGAACAAGAAGACAATCAAGAACAAGTATCCACGTCCCAACATCAATGAGCTATTCGAGCAACTTAAAGGTGCTAAAGTCTTCTCCAAGCTTGACCTTCGAATGGGTTATCATCAGATTCGCATTCGTGAAGAAGATATTCCCAAGACAGCATTCAGAACAAGCTTTGGTTCTTATGAATATACTGTCATGTCTTTCGGCCTTGTCAATGCTCCTCCAACATTCTCTCGGATGATGAATTTCATCTTCAACCCCTATACCAATGAATTTGTCCTGGTGTATCTCGATGATATCTTGGTCTTCTCCAAGAATAAGAAGGATCATGCCAAACATTTGCGATTGGTGCTCGACAAGATCAGAGAGTATCAATTCTATGCGAAGTTTTCCAAATGTGAGTTTTGGCTTGATGAAGTTCTTTACCTTGGTCATATCATCTCTGCCAAGGGCATCGCTGTTAATCCCGAGAAGGTGTCTGCAATTGTGAATTGGGAACCTCCTTAGAATGTCAAGCAGCTCCGCAGTTTCCTTGGTCTCGCAAGCTATTACCGAAGATTCGTTGAGAATTTCTCTAAGATTGCAAAGCCTCTTTCCAACGTCCTCCAGAAGCATGTGAAGTATGTCTGGACTCCTGAGTGTGACGTTGCTTTCAAGACTCTCAAAGAGAAACTAGTCACAGCTCCTGTCTTAACTCCTCCTGACGAATCCAAGCCATTCGAAGTTTTCTGTGATGCTTCTCTTTAAGGTCTCGGTGCTGTGTTAATGCAAGAGAAGAAAGTTGTGGCCTATACCTCTCATCAGTTGAAGCCCAACGAAAAGAACTACCCCACTCACGATCTTGAGTTGGCGGCAGTTGTCCATGCATTAATAACATGGAGACATCTCTTGTTGGGAAGAAAAGTGGACATATTCACCGATCACAAGAGTCTCAAGTACATCTTCACTCGGCCAAACCTCAACCTCAGGCAAACTCGATGGGTCGAAATGATTCAAGACTACAATTCGAGTATTGAATATACTCTAGGCAAGGCCAACGTCATTGCAGATGCTTTGAGCAGGATGGCTTATTGCAACAGCTTAATTCTCAAGCCATTTCAACCGGATCTTTGTGAAGCTTTCTGCAAACTCAATCTTCAAGTTGTTCCTCAAGGCTTTCTTTCCAACCTCCTAGTCTCTCCTACTTTGGAAGATCAAATTCGTGAGGCACAACTCCTGGATACCATGGTGAAGAAGGTGAAACGTGGTATCGACAAGGGTCTTTCCAAATACAAGTGCTATCGCATTGATGACAGAGACACTTTATTCTTCGAGGACCGGATTGTGGTTCCTAAAGGTGATCTAAGGAAAGTCATAATGAACGAGGCGCACTATTCTCTTCTTTCCATTCATCCTGGAAGTACGAAGATGTACCATGACCTCAAGCAGTCGTATTGGTGGACTCGAATGAAGCGAGAAATCGCTCAATTCGTGAATGAATGTGATGTCTGTCGAAGGGTGAAAGCAGAACACCAACGACCAGCTGGTCTCCTCCAACCTCTTGCTATTCCAGAATGGAAGTTTGATCATATCGAAATGGACTTCGTGACTGGATTTCCTAAGTCCAAGCGTGGAAATGATGCTATCTTCGTTGTCATCGACAAGCTTACAAAAGTGGCTCATTTCCTTCCAATCAAAGAATCTATCACAGCAGCTCAGTTGGCAGAGCTATACACCTCCAGGATTGTCTCCTTGCACGGCATTCCACAATTGATATCTTCAGATCGTGGAAGCATCTTCACTTCTAAGTTCTGGGACTCCTTCCAGAAGGCCATGGGCACCAACATTCGCTTCAGCACAGCTTTCCATCCTCAAACTAGTGGCCAAGTCGAGCGAGTCAATCAAATCCTTGAAGATATGCTCAGGGCTTGTGTCATTTCCTTTGGCATGAAGTGGGAAGATTGTCTTTCATATGCCGGGTTCTCCTACAACAACAGCTTCCAAGCGAGTTCGGGCAAGGCCCCATTCGAGATTCTATATGGCAGAAAGTGTTGTACTCCTCTCAATTGGTCAAAGACTGGTGAACGCCAACTTCTTGGCAATGACTTAATCACAGAGGCTGAAGAAATGTGTAAAGTCATCCGTAAAAATCTCAAAGCCGCGCAATCGCGCCAGAAGAGTTACTATGATAGCAAGCACCGTGACTTGGCTTTCGAGATCGGAGACCATGTCTACCTCCGCGTCTCTCCAATGAAAGGCACTCGTCGCTTCGGTATCAAAGGAAAGCTTGCCCCTAGATACGTGGGTCCTTTCAAGATCATTGGCAAAAGAGGCGACCTCGCCTGTCAACTTGAGCTTCCCTCCAACTTCGTGAACATGCACGATGTGTTCCACGTGTCACAACTTTGCAAGTGCTTCAAGACTCCTGAGTGCACCATCAACTTCGAAGAGATTGACCTCCAAGAAGATCTGTCTTATCATGAGCATCCCGTTGCTATTCTTGAAGAAACTGAGCGTAAGACTCGCAACAAGTCAATCAAATTACTAAAAGTGAAGTGGTCGCACCATTCCGACCGAGAAGCCACCTGGGAACGCGAGGACCACCTCCGTTCCGAATATCCGGAGTTCTTTCAGTCCTAGATCTCGGGACGAGATCCTCTCGTAGTGGTGGAGTGTTGTAACACCCCGGATGTAACTTTCCATATTTGTAACTCCAACTCTTGCCATTTTCGGCTTTGTGTTATGATATTCCCTTCGTGGTCGGGTTTTGTCTTTCGTTTTGCATTTTGTTCATGTCATGCATCTCATATCATGTCATCATGTGCATCTCATTTGCATACGTGTTCGTCTCATGCATCCGAGCATTTCCCCGTTGTCCGTTTTGCAATCCGACACTCCCACATGCACCGGCGCACCCCCTCTTGTCTCTTTTCGTGAGCGGGTGTTAAACGTTCTCAGAATGGACCAAGGTTTGCCAAGTGGCCTTGGTACACCACCAGTAGACCACCTGTCAAGTTTCGTTCCATTTGGAGGTCGTTTGATGCTCCAACGGTTAACTGGGTAACCGCAAAGGCCTTTTGTGTGTTGCAGCCAAACCCCTCTCCAAACAGCCCAATAACCCACCTAAGTCACCTCCATGCTCTCGGTCCTTCGATCACGATCGTGTGGGCGAAAACCGCACTCCATTTGGAGTCTCCTAGCTCCCTCTACCTATAAATATGTGCTTCCCCCGGATTTTTCACGCAGACGAAACCCTAGCACGCTCCCTCTCCGCCGCCGGACGCGTCCGGTCCGCGCCGGACGAAATCGCCGCCACCTCCGCACCACTCCCGCGCCGCCACCTGTCACCGCTGCCACCCACCATCGCGCGGCCCGCCGAGCCTATCGCCGCCCACGGGCCCGTACGCCGCCGCCCGCGCCCGC